>NC_083433.1:41560258-41642629 GCF_020745735.1 Hemiscyllium ocellatum | reverse complement strand
TCATTAAATCCTGATTGAAATACACACTCATGAACGCCTTGTCGACTGCTCGAATTTCGTTCAGTCTGTTTTGTTTGAACAGGTATTTCAAGGCAGCTGTACACCAGAGAAGAGCAGGAAAAGATAATGGGTGATTGTGCACTGGATCTGTCACCGGGTCAGCAGGTCTGTCCAGGAAGTAGTTATTGTGGGTCAGTGAACCTCAATTATTATGGCATGGATGGAGGCCATTCAGCCCATCGTGGAGTCACAAGCTCTCCAACTGCACAATTGGAGATCGAGAGAGTGTGTGAAGAGAGATTGTGTGAGAGAGGAATAAACAGAGATAGAGAGAGAGAGAGCAAGTGAAGAGAGATAAACTGAGAGAGGATTGAAAGAGGAGCTAGTGACTGAGAGTGAGAGGAAGAGGTGTTAGATGAGGGTGAGGTTAGATAGATCAGAAGACTGCATTACTGTAGATAAATATGGACAAACACAAGTTAGAAGCTTGATTTAGAAATTCCTCAGAATGGCAAGCCCTTTGTCTGAGCGCCACACACTGTGAGCACTGTGTTGATACTGGCTGTCATCCCAGATTATTTATTTCCAACAATATCACAGAGCTGGGTTACTGACAGCTAAACATAACCCATTAGGCCAATAGACTGTTTCCATGGAGAAAGCAGAGTTTTTAAATAGGCTATGCCAAAAGCAGCAGGAAACGATAACCACCAGCCCCCTCCATGACCCCCCCACCCCCCCCCCCCCCCACACCCCCCCACACACACACACCGATACTGTATGAGAGACTATGCCACAGAATCTCAGTGAGGGCACTCACTGACAGAGGTAAAATCACGATCTTAGCTGTGAGTCAAATAATGATTGATAAAGTTTGTATACCACTTTCCTCGTTATGTAATTCATGTTTCAATTTATATAGCTCAATATCAGGAATGTATTTTAACAACCTTATCTCTTTGTACTTTGCATATATTGGTGGTGCAGAAAATCATTTTGTTCCTGTATTTTATATTGCATAAACGCATTTCATTAATATTGTCTCTGCTAATTCCTCATTGTAGATGTATTCTTTAATCTGTTCTTCATATGAGTTATACAGAGTAACATTCCAATTCTGGTAAATGGGAAACATCACTGCCCCTCCACCCAGTCAAATCAGCCATGTCCCCAGTCCTCTCCGTCTTCTGTCTTTTCCCCCAATATCATAATCACAATGTAATTGAAGTCCATTAAATGACACTTCATGACAGTTCCTTAACATCGATAACATCAACAGCATGACCCTCACTTGCCCTTCTCTGACCCTGGAATAACAATCTGAACTGTGTTTGTCATGTGTAATTCTCTGTTAATGTATCCATGCCGTTTGTTTGTTGTAACCCACGTTTATTTTGGCACATTTTGCTATTAGATCTTGGATGATAGATGTGTTCTCAATGTTTTACTGATTTTGCAATGACTGATCAGTAGTTATAGGATTTATTTCTGTATTTATGAACAGAGAAGCATGTTTATGTTCCGTTAAACTTCTGGCCTTACTTCCATGTCCAAGGCTGATTGAATGATTACATACAATCAATCTGCCACCTTCAACATTCCTTCCTTCAGTCACACTCGCATATCACAACCAGAATGCATAAATATTCAACATTATTTTGAATTTTAATAAAGTAGCATTGAATTCAAAAGGGTTAACTGGAGCTATTTGTTCAGCGATTGAAATGATGTCAGTCTCCATGGATCGAATGCATCCCTAGGGATTTTCTCTCTTCTATCAATAAGGGAATGCTTTCAGTGTTGTCTCCCATAGTATGAGCGGGAGCATGTCCAACAGCAGTAACAGCGATTAGCAGCTTCCGAGAGAAGAGCAGGAGAGATGGGAATCTGGGAACATTAGATTGGAATATTCCAACAATGGAGAGGAGTTTATCCGATGGTCTGTACTGGCTTTCCCAGCCTTGGATATCATTAGCATCGCAGATTGAAGATGTACTGATGGTTATTCAAGCTGGTTACTACCCTATCCTTGCTATAGTTGGTGTCCCTGGTAAGTCACTCTGTCTGTTTAGGGAAATGGTCTGAACTGAATCGATGCTCATGAAATGCAGATTTTGGAAAGGTGCAAGCCAACGTTTTCAGCTCCAATCAAAGATTCCATTCCTTAGAAATTATAACTAACAAACTATTATTTACAAATTACTCACCAATACGCGAGGGTAAAACACACTGTCCTCGACCTCTTTGATTCATTTTCTCCTGCAAAGTGATCCTGCAATCCTGTCCAGTACCACCATTAAGATGTCCCAGTCTCCTCCTCAGCCTCAGTTCAATTCCTGAATAAACCAACGTTTGTGTCTTTGTTAATTCCAGATACATCTGCTTCAAGTCCCATTCTAACCACGTGTCCATTGGAAAATAATTGCACTTGAGATGTTTAACTTGTTCTCTGCACAATATCTGAAAGATGGGCAGACAGTGTATGGTGGGTCACGTCATTGGCTCGTATTCTAGAACCACAGAATAATAATCTGTTGATATCGGCTTGCCTTATGCCCATTAGAGAAGGCAGAGGGTCATCTTTCTCTGGTCAAGTCTCTGTTTAACTACAAACCCACGGCAATTTGTTTTATTATTTATTGTTCTGTGGAGCAGCTGAACCAGCCACTCAGTTCTAGATCGGCATAACATACTGGCCTGACCATGGCTGCACACATCCCGTGAGGGCAGAACAAAAGGAAAAGTAGCTCCCTTCCTCTGCCAGCATCCCATATTCCAACAGCCTATTTCCATTCAGGTAGGTAGTCATTCACTGTTTTAGATGTATTCTTTGTGATTGAGTCTCTCCCAAGAGTGATGTCCATCTCGATGGGCACCTCTGTTGCTGGCTTTATTGATGCTGTCCTACAGATGTAAGGATGTTTTTAAATTCTACGCCAGTGGCAGTGCATTGTAAATGAATTGTTTCCTGTCTCACACGAAAGAAATGGAGACAGCTAAGTCAGGGAAAGTAATTATTGCGATCAAACATGAGAGTGTTATTGAGGCAGTATTTGTGGTATTGTAGACAGATTTTCTTTCCATTATAAGGAGTTATCTCCTTACCACAGAGAGAGTGAAGAAGAGTTCCGCCAGATTGATCCCTGGGATGATGGCACCATGAGGAGTGAGTGAAGGTTGATCTGTAGCGCTGTGAGAGAATAAGAGGTTGAACCCTGAGAGGGATGGGCAATCACTCCTAATATTCTAAACAGACAATGAGAAGGTGATAAATTCCATGACTGCTATTTCATTCAGGATGCATGATTCGGGATAGTTTAAGTGCCTGGGCGGACGTCACACGCACCCACCCCAATCCTTACTCCCCATTGAGAGAGATGGAGTGGTCCAAGTTTTGAATAAACTCTCCCCACATGAATACAGTGCATTTGGTGTGTGATCTTGCACTGAATGTCATATTATCCACCACCCCGACAGCAGCCACAATACCTTCATTCTAAAGCAGTTAACTATTCCCACCAGCTACTGACATTCATGAAGGACATGAACCTATCTTCTCAGAGATGCAAAGTACTTCCTTAAGGTTTAGACCAGAAGACTATAGGATGTTGCAGCATAAATTAGGGCAGTTAGCTCATCGGGTCTTCT
Organism: Hemiscyllium ocellatum; assembly: GCF_020745735.1. Lineage (NCBI taxonomy): Eukaryota > Metazoa > Chordata > Chondrichthyes > Orectolobiformes > Hemiscylliidae > Hemiscyllium > Hemiscyllium ocellatum. Next base: position 41,638,981 of record NC_083433.1, on the reverse strand, counting down.
CCGTCATTCAATCATCGCTGATAGGTTTCTCAAACACATTCTCCGACCTTCTCCCCATAACCCTTCATTCCCTGGATAGTCAAAAACTATCTATCTCCCTCTCAAATATACTCAATGACCTACCCCCATAGCTTTCTGGCAATAAATTTCAAAGATTTACCATTCTATGGTTAAATAACTGTCTCCTTATCACTGTTTTAAAAGGTGTTCCCTTTCATCTAAGGCTGTGCCGTTTCGGATTCTAATCCAATGGAAACATCTTTTCAGCATCCACTCTCTCCAGGTCATTCAGTATCCTGTCTATTTCAATTATATTCCCTCTCATCCTTTCAAACTTTATCAAGTATAGACCCAGAGTACTCAAACACTCCTCACGCAAAAAGCTTTCCATTCCGATGACCACTCTCGTGAAAATCTTCTGAACACTCTCCAGGACCAGTACATCCTTCCTGAGGTACGGAGCTCAAAAATGAGCACAATACTCCAAATGTGGTCTGACCAGAGCAGGATACAGTTAGTTCTTATATTCAATTCTTTTCGGAGTAAATGCTCCCAATCATAATTGCAATTAACCTCCTAACTACTGCCTCAACCTGCAAGCTGACCTTGAACAGAACCCTGCACTGGAACTCCCAAGTCCCTTTGCACTTCAGTTATCTGAATTTTCTCGTCATTTAGGAAATAGACCATGCCTCTATTCTTCGTATCAAAGTGCATGGCCTCACACTTTCCAAAGTTGTAGTGCATCTGACGATCTCTTTACCTGTCCAAATCCTCGTTCAGCCTCTCCGCTTCCTCAATGCGACCTGACTATCTCCCTATCTTTGTATCGTCTGAAAATCTAACCAGTGTGCCCGCAATTCCCTCGTCTAGATTGTTAATGTAACAAGTAAAAAGTTATGATTCCAACACTAAGCACTCTGGATCTCCACTTGTCACCGGCTGTCATCCTGAGAAGTACACTTTTATCCCCACTCTCTGCTTTCTGCCAGACAGACAAGCTTCTATCCATGCCACTACCTTGCCTCTAACACCACGGACCCTTATCATGCTCAGTAATCTCCTGTGTGACACCTTGTCAAAGGCCTTCTTGAATTCCAGGTGGATAACATCCATTGGCTGTGCTTGGTCGAGCTGCTCATTTCCTCTTCAAAGAATTCCAATAGATTTGTCAAGCATTAACCTCCCTTGATGAAATCATGCTGACTTTGCCCTATTTTACTTTCGACTATTCAGAAATCTCATCCTTCACAATGGATTCCAGGATCTTACCCATGGCAGAGTTTAAACTATTCATGGTGTTTGTTTTTGTCTTTTTCCTTACTCCATTGTTAAAAATGGGTGTCACGTTAGTGGGTTTCCTGTGGTCTGGGATCGTTCCTTACTCTAGTGATTGCTGAAAGATAACCACGATTGCCTCCACTCCCTCTTCAGCTATCTCCCTTATAACACTGGGATGTAGTCCATCTGGTCAAGCCACCTTCGGACCATTACATTTTTTTCTAGTATGTTCTCCAGGATGGGGGCCATCATACTCAGCTCTGGCCCCTCAATCTCTTGAAGGTTTAAGGTATTACTCGTGCCTTCCACCATGAAAGCTGATGCAAACTAATTAGTCAGTTCCTTGGCCGTTTGCGCGTTCCCCACTGCTATCTCTCCAGTATCATTTTTCAGCAGTCCAATGTTCACTTCTGCCACTCTTTTATACTTCATATATTGAAAGAAACGGTTACAGTTTTCCTTTATATTACTGTCTAGCTTACCCCCATATTTAATAATCTCCCTCCTTATTTGATTTTGTTTGCCCTCTGTTTTGTCTTTGTAAGCTTTCCAATCCTCAGGTTTCCCACTGCACTTTGTCACATTATAACATTTCTCTTTTGCTTTTATGCTATACCCGACTTCCCTCGTCAGCGATGGTTGCCCCATCCTCTCTATACAAGCCTCTTTTTCCTCAGCATAAATCTCTGCTGTATCCTGAATGGCTCCAAAATCTCTTACCATTGCTGTTATACTATCCTTCCTGCTGGGCCCGTCTCCCAGTCAATTCTATCCAGCTCCTCACTCATGTCTGTGTAATCGCCTTTATTCAGCTGCAATACCGTTACTTCTGATTCTAACTTCTCCACCTGAGTAAATTCAATCATATTATGATCACTGTAATCTTAAGATCCCCTCATCTAGTCTGCCTGCACAAACTGCTCCAAAACGCCATCTTGTAGACATTCCACAAATCCTGCCAACCACGATCAATCTGAATTCCCAGTCCATCTGTATAATAAAATCCCATATGATCACTGTAACTTTGCTTTTCCTGCAGATCTTTCTAGTTCCTGGTGTATCTTACACCCCAGCTCCCTGTATATTACTCCAACTGCATTTTTTCACCTTTTTTGATTCCTCAATTCTACCGACACAGATTCTACACCATCTGACCTTATTTCATTTCTTAATATTGATTACTGATTCGATACCATTCTTAATACTGAGACAAATCTATCTCTCTGCCCATCTGCCTATCTTTTCGACAAGATGAATATCCTTGAATATTCAGCTCCCGATCCTAATCCTCTTGCAGTGATGTCACTGTAATACCCATGATGTCGGACCTGCCAATTTATGGATGAGTCACAAGCTCATTTACCTTATTCCTTATACTGCATGTATTCCGATATAATAGTTCAGTCCTGTATTATCCGTCGCTCTTCTCATTGTCATTTGTTTGTCCATTTGTTGGTACCTACACGGACCCTGACCACTGGATCATTCCCCTCCCGCTCCAAGTTCTGCAACCCAGATGATATATCCCAAACCCGAGCACCAAGTAGGCAACACAACCTTCAGAACTCATAATCCCGATCACGGAGAACAGTATCTATGCTTTTAACTATACTATCCCCAATTATCCAGCATTGGCCAGCATGGTGACACAGCAATGCTGACTCACAGTGCTAGAGACTTGGGTTCATTTCCAATCTCTGGACCCTGTCTGCGTGGATTTTGTACATTCTTCCTGTGTCTGCATTGGGAACATTAACTCTTTTCTCTCTCCACAGTACGTCTCTGTGTTTGCTTCAGATTTCTACCATCTACAGTATTTTTGCTTTTGTTCGATGGAGAAATGCAGCGAATGTGTCAGGTTTTTGTAAAAGCAGCCGTGGTTCGCGGGTTCCTCTGTGTGTTTAGGAATCTTGCCAGGCCACTTGGCTGAGTGCAGTGTCCCTGGATGCCCATTCCATCTCTCTCAGTTCCCTCAGTCCATTGTCACTACATGCAGCATTTCCTTGTGCCAGCCCGGGACTCCCCACAGCCTGGCAACTGGATACTCCCTTCGCAAGACTGTGCACACAACGACACTGGGAACTTGCAGATCCGCTAGGGATGCTGGGTAAAGACCCTGCCATTGAAAGGAACAGAATAACTAGAATGTAATTGAATAGCAATGCTGAGTAAACAGATTGAATTACATCCATCTGATCTGACATTTTCTAATCTTCTGTTTACCCTCGTCCAACTGAAAATAGATGGCCCATATGTATGCCTTGTCAAACAGGCTTGGTGGCGGGGATAGATATCAGATCCGGTGGTCATTGGACTGATTCAGTGGTCTCACTTTCCTGATGTCACACATAAGTTTTTATTATCAAGTCTATCCAGTTTAAAAAAAAGGCCTTGCTGGAGTTGTGCTGAAAGGATATTTGAATCTTGGAGACATTAGAATATGTCACGTGCGAGTGAGGTTAGGAATCGTAAGGTAGCACTGTTAAATACACGATCAAAGTGCTGGTCGGGGAGATCGCACTTCCGATATGTGGATCATTGGGATTCCCGAGTCAGGAGGATATACATGAAAACGACGGGATGAACCTGAACTGGCAGCAATTTATGATATGTGGATTATTGGGATTCACGGGTCAGTAGGATACACACAAGAAGGATGGGATGCACATGAACTGATAACAATCTCCGATATGTGGATCAATGGGAATCCCGCGTTGATAGGATATAAACAAGATGAACGGGATGGTTTAATATTGTCCTTTACGAGTGTTTAAACTAGCGTGTGGCCGTGGTGAGGGAGGGGTGTGGTGGGCAGGGGTGTGTAGAACCACAGCAATAGGTCCACAGGTACAGTAACTGAGGAGGAGTTGGAGACTAATCCTAGTACAGCTAAGACCAACAACAAAAGAAAACAGGCAGAGGGTACTGAGCACAATGGCCTGGCAGTCTGAAGTGTGCTGATTTTAATATAAGGAATCTGTTTGTTTGAACAGATATTTCGAAATCACTGCATGTCAGAAAATAGGAAGAGAAAATGGTTAATTGTCCACTGTGTCCTTCATTGCACCAGCTTGTCTCTCCAGGCACCAAAACTTGTTACTGTTGGTCAGACATCTTCAGAATTAATACAACACAGAAGGAGGCCATTCAGCCCACAATGCGTCCATGAGCTCTCCAACTTGACAGCTTGAAAATTGAGGGAATGATCGGAGCTAGACTGAGTAGGAGAGAAATAAATAGAGAGAAAGACAATGAAGTGAGATAAACAGAGTGAAAAAAGGAGCTACACAATGCGAGCAAGGGGTTTCTGAAGTTAGATCAGGAAACAGCATGAGGAGAAATGCACAGAAACTTTTCTTAGAATCTCTCACAGACTGTAAGCCCTTTGTCTGGTGCCATACCCTGTGAGCACCATGCTGATACTGGCTGTCATCCCAGATCATTTATCACCAATAACATCCCAGAGCTGAGTTGCTGACTGCTAAACACAATCCAATAGACCAATAGATTGGTTCCAGGTAGAAGGTGGATGAATTTAAATATTCTGAGCCAACAGGAACTTGGAGCCCCTCTAGACACTGCGTGAGAGGCAGGGTGGAATCTCAGTGAAGGGAATCACTGGCAGAGGGGAAATCAGGATCTCAGCTGTGGGTCAAATAACGATTGATAAAGTTTGCACAACACTTCCATGGTTTTGTAATTCACATTGCAATTTATATTGCTCCACATAGTAAGTATATTTCAACAATATTGTATTTTTCTAGTTTTCACATTTTGGTACGTACAGAAAAGCTTTTTGATTCTTTTATTTTGTGTTGAATAAACACATTTTATTACTGAGGAAGAAAGGACCTGCTCCGATGGGACAGTCGTCATCTGAACCGTGCTTGGATCAGAATCCGACTGAATCCTGACCAAGGCTGTAGACAGAGCTATAAACTGATTAGGTGTGTGTGTGTGTGTGTGTGTGTGTGTGTGTGTGTGTGTGTGTGTGAGAGATGGAGGTGTGGGGGGAGTCGTTTGGTGGGGGGGCGGGTTGCTGTTACAGGGTTTATTTAGAAAAGCAGAATTAAAAGAGGAGGTAAGAGTACAGAACTCAGGAGAGGTTATTAAATTCTCCAGCACAGACACAAATAGGAAGAGCATCTGGAAATGTTGAACATATCAAACTTCAAGCGCACTGCACAAATGAATGACAATGAGAAGAGGGACGGTTAATGCAGGACTGAAGGGGTTATAACTGAATGCATGCTGTATAAGGAAAAAGGTAAATGAGCTTGTGGCACAGAATTAAATTGGCAGGTATGAAGCGATGAGAATCACAGAGATGTGGCTGCAAGGTGATCTGAATATTTAAGGATGTTTATCCTATCGAAAAGATGGGAAGTTGGCTGAGGGGGTGGATTTGCATTATTAGTAAGAAATGAGATTAAATCAATATTAAGAAAGGAAGTAAGGTCAGATGGTGTAGAATCTGCGTGGGTAGAATTGAGGAACCACAAAGGTAATAGAACCACTGTTGAAGTCTTGTACAGGGCTCCAAAGAGTAGTCAGGACGTGGGGCATAAGATACACCAGGAGATAGAAAAGATGTGTAGGAAAGGCAAAGTACAGTAATCATGGGTGATTTCAATATGCGGGAAACTGGTAACATCAGGTTGGTAGTGGTTCACAAGAAAAGGAATTTTAGGAATGTTTATGAGATGGCCTTTTGGAGTAACTTCTGGTGGAGCCCACTCAGAAACAGATGATACTGGATTTAATGACGCAGGATTCGTAATGGAGATTAGGGTGAAGGTAAACGTTGGAAGCAATGATCAGAATATGGTTGACCTTCTTCTGCAATTTGAGAGAGAGAGAAGATAGAATCAGAGCTAACGGTATTTCAGCTGAATAAAGGCAACTACAGAGGCATAAGGGAGAAGCTGGGTAGAATTGACTAGGAGAGCGGTCAATCATGAAAGTCAAGGGAACGGAAGTGGCAGCAGATTCCATGATTAATTCAGGACACACAGCAGGGATTCTTGCCGAGGAATAGAGGTATGGTACAGGGAGGATGAGGCAGTCAGGGCTGACCTCGGAAGTCAGGGATTGCATACAAGCAAAAGAGCAAGCATATAATGCAGTGGGGGCAGTGGGAAACTAGAAAATTGGGAAACTTACAAAGATTAACGCTGGCAAAAAACGGACAGAGAATATTAAATATGAAGGAAAGCTAACCAGTAATACAAAGGAGACTGTAAGAGGATCATTAGATATATTAAGTGCAAAAGAGCGGCAAAAGTGAATATGGACCACTGGAAAATTATGCTGGAGAGACAGTAGCGGAAAACAAAGAAACGAATGAGGAACTTTGCATCAATGTTCATGGTGGAAGACATAAGTAATTTCCCAAAAATTGAAGAGAGTGAGAGGGCAGAGCTGAGTATGGTGGTCATCACCAAGGAGAACATGCTAGAAAACAGAACGGCCTGAATTTGGATAAATCACCTGAATCATATGGATTACACCGCAGCATTGTAAGGGAGATAGCTGAAGATGTAGTGAAAGTGAAAGTGGTAATCTTTCAGGAATGACTAAAATCTGGAATGGCTGGAAAATTGCTAACGTGACACTCCATTTAATAAGGGAGTTAGGCAGAAGATGGAAAATTACAGACTGATTAGCCTAACCTTGGTTGTGGGTGACATCCTGGTATCCATCGTGAAGGATGGGATTTCTGAATACTTGGAAGTATTTAGTAAAATAGTGCAAAGTCAGCATTGTTCCATCAATGGGAGGTCATGCCTGACAAACCCACCTGCTTCTCTAAATTCCTTTGATAAGGTGCCACGCAGGATGTTATTGAGAAAGATTAGGGCCCCTGGTGTTACAGGCAAGGTGCTAGCTTGGATAGATGCATGGCTGTCTGACAGAAAGCAGAGAGTGGGGATAAACGTGTCCTTCTCAGGATGGCATCCAATGACAAGTGGTATTCCTCAAGACTCAGTGTTGGGACCACAAAATTCGCTTTGTGAATTAATGGTCTACATGAAGGAACTGAGGGCATTCTGACTAAGTTTTCAAACAGTGCAAAGATGGAATAAAGGGATAGGTTGCATTGAAGAGATGGTTCGGCTACAGGAGGGTGCAATAGCACCCTCTAGCAACACTTCTGATGCTCGCCTTCCAGACCACCAACCTCAGGATACAACACATCATCCTCCGCATTTCTTCCACCGACAGTCAGACCACACCACCAGAGATATACTTCCCTCCCCACTCCTATCTGCATTCTGCGGAGACCTTTTCCTTCACGACTCCCTCGTTATGTTCACGTGTCGCCCCTCCCACACCCCAACAAGCCACCTTCCACTCCCGACACCTTCCCTTGCCATTGCAAGAGGAATGAAACCTGTGCAAACAACTTCCTCCTCACCTCAATCCAAGGCCCAAAAGGATCCTTCCACACCAGGCAGATGCATCCAAACACCTCATCTACTCTGTCATCTACTCTACACTGGGGAGACAGGACGTCAACTTGCAGAACGGTTCAGGGAACACTCTCTGTCACATGCCCACCCACTTCATTCATGATAAAGGCTTTATGACTGAAACATCGAATATCCTGCTCCTTAGAGTCCGCCTGACTGGCTGTGCTCTTCTGGCACCACACGTTTTGACTTTGATCTCCAGAATCGCGGTTCTCCCTTCCTCCTGCTGAAGGAATTGCACAGGTTAGGGGAGTGAGCAAGAAGTGGCAGGTGGAGTATGACGTGGGCAAGTGTGAGGTCATGCAGTTTGCCAGGAAAAATAATGGCATGGACTATTTTCTAAATAGCGAGCTAGTTCACAAGACTCCGGGGGAGGGGGGGGGGGGCGTTGCTAGTTCAAGAATCTTGAAAGGGAAACCTGCAGATTGTCAGCAGTTGGGAAGGCAAATACAATGCTTCCATTTATTTCAAGTGGGCTTCATTATAAATGCAGGGATGTACTTCTGAGGCTCGATAAGATTTTGGTCAGGCTACAGTTGGATTATTGTGCACAGTTTTGGGTCCCATATCTCAGGAAGGATGTACTGGCCCTGGAGCATTTTCCGATAAGATTCACGAAAGTGGTCCCAGGAATGAAAAGCTTAACATATGAAGAACATCTGAGGGCTCTGAGTCTATATTTGATAGAGTTCAGAAGGATGTTAGGAGGTCTAATTGAAACATACAGAAAATTGAATGATTTGAACAGGGTGGGTTTTGGGGAGATATATCCAATGGAGGGGAGATGAGGACCCGAGGGGACAGAGTAAAGAGAAGACCTTTTCAAATACAGATAAAGATGAACCTCTTCAGCCAGAGAGTGGTGAATCTAGGGAATTCACTGCTACAGAAGGCTGTCGAGGCCAGGTCATTGAGTATATTTAAGAGTAAGACATATAGGTTCTTGATTATAAAGGGGATGAAGGGTTACAGATAGAAATCGGAAGAATGGTGTTGAGAAGCTTAACAACCATCATTGAATGGCGGAGCAGGCTCAATGGGCTGAATGGCCAAATTTCTGCTCCAATGTATTCTGCTCCAACGTATCGGCTCTCCTCACTCCTCATTGGAGATGTACCCTGCAATTTGATTTTCTTATGATTTATAAAGAGTAACATCCCAATATTGATGACTGGGAAATATCATGTTCCCTCCCTCCAGTCTCTGCAGCAGCCATGTCCCCAACATCATGATCACACTGACATTGAAAACCAGTGCATGGTACTTAATCACAGTTGATCGACATCGACAACATTAACAGCAAGACCCTCGCCGGCCCTCTCTGATCCTTGAATAACCATCTGAATTGTGTGTCAAATCATATTCTCTGTTAACATATATATGCCATTTGTCTGTTATAACTCATGTTGACGAAGGCACATTTGCCTGTCAGGTTATAGACTGGAAACGTTCTCTCCATATTTTCCCGACATTATAATCACTGATCAGGACGTACAGATTGCATGTTTCCATTTCTAAACCGAGAAACTTGTTTATGTTCTGACAATCCTTTAACATTACTCCCATATCCAAGGTAGATTGAAAGAGTACACACAATCAATGTACCATCTCCAATATTCCTTCCCTCCGACACCCCCACATATCCAAAGCTAAATGAGTGAATTTTAAACGTACTTTTAAATTTTAATAAAATCAATTTTGAACTCAAAGAGGTTAAATGGAGCTATTTGTTCAGTGACTGTGATTAATGTAAATCTCCGTGGATCCTAATTATCCCAGTGGAAAGTTTCCATCGTTGAAAGATAGATGGGCTCTATTCAATGTGCTATCCCATAGTGTGAGTAGGAGCATCACTGACAGCACTAACAGGGATCAGCAGCTCGAGAGAGAGGGGGAGGAGAGATCAGAATCTGAGAGCATTAGACTGGAACGTTACAATAATAGTTCATTATCTGAGGACAATGAATTACAATGTTCCAACAATGGATCCGAATCTGAGAACATTAGACTGGAATGTTCAAACAATGGACAGGAGTTTATCCGAGGGTCTTTACTGGCTTTCTCAGCCTTGGATATCATTAGCATATCGGATGCAGGATATCCTTTGGATTATTCAAGATGGTTACTATCCCATCCTTGCGATAGTTGGTGTTCCTGGTAAGTCATTATATTTGTCTACTCAACTGGGTTGAACTGAATTTCGGCTTATGATATGTACATTTTGGAAAGTGCAATCAATATCTTCAGTTCCAAACAAAAATTAATTTCCTTATAAATTATGACTAACAAACCACTATTTATAAATTACTCAGTGATATGCAAGAAGGAATGACACTCTTCTAAAACTGCATAAACCATTTTGCCCTTCACAGATTTACATCTCCATGCCCTCCCCACTGACCAATCCTGTCCAATACCACCATCATGATATCCCAGTCTCGTCCTCAGTCTCAGTGCAACATATGTATAAACCATTTGTGCCTTTGTTCAATCCAAATGCAACAGTTTCCCGTTCCTTCTAATCACATGTCCGTCACTAACTAATTGCGATTGAGAATGTTTAACTTGTTCTCTGCACATAAGGGAAGACAATTTATGGTGGTCAAGTCATTGACTCATAATATAGAGCCACAGAATAATGGTCTGTTGATATCTCATGAAGGAAATTGGGGAGTTTAAAAGCAACCATTATCATTTGTTATTAAAAAAAGCAACCTGCTTGCCTCAAGACCTTTAAGGAATTCAAAGCGTCGTGATTCCCTCCTCAGGTTTTCGTGTGACTTCTGTGATGAACACGTGAGTGTACTGTAACTTTGAGAGAATTAAAAACCAATAATAACTACTTGACAGCACCAATAGTTTTGAAAAATAGATATAATGTAACATTTGGTCGAACAACCTGATTAGCTCATTGTCTCGAAACAAGTTCAGCAAAACATTTTAAATTATACCCCAAAATACCCACCTCCAACCAAGTTTTAATTTCTTATATTGACAATCTTAACAGCCAATGATACAATCCAATAGTTTGGCGGTACAAGATCGTGGAAAATTGAACGATTGGGAGGAGAACTGCCAAGCTACCAGCATCCAAAGACTGCCTGAAAAATAGCTCTCTTATAGGTACCTTTATTGATTAGTAACAGGTGAAGCAGAGTCCCCAAGAAGAAAAGAAGACAGGAATATGGAGAAGAACCGAAAGATTCCTGGTTTTGAGATAATAAGTTTTGTGTTGTAAATCTTCATTATCGGGGTAGTATTGTAGAGGGGAAATGTCATAGATAGTTTCGAGGAAGTAGTTGTAAATAGTCGTTCGTTTATTATTCTCTGTTATACTTTAAGAAATAAAGTTTGTAAATTTTAATTTAAATAGATTTGGACTCTAGAATTATCACAGATTACTGCATTGGATAAATCTTTTCTCTGTTGCTGGTTTTAATTAAGCATGAAGATTTATCCTGTGTTGTGATACTACAAATCCATAGCTATGCGTGTTACTATTTAAGGTACTGTGGAACAGCTGAACCAGCCACTCAGTTCAAGATCTGCATAACATACTGCTCTGACCAGGGCTTCAGACATCCTGTAAGAGAAGAATAAAGGTAAATATAGCTTGATAGCTCTGTTTCTCTGGCTGTTTTCTGTATTGCTACATCTCGATTCCATTCCGGTACATGATCATCCCCTAGTTTAGGTGTATTCAATCTCATTGAAATTGTCTCTGAGAGTGATGCACATCTCCATAGGTATCTCTGGTGCTGGCTTTATTGATGCTGACGTACACATGTAAGGGACTTATAAATCCCATGTCAGTCGTAGTGCATAGAGAAGGAATGGCATTTTGTGGCACATGAAATAAATGGTGATGTCCAAATGAGAGAAAATATTTTTTTGACAATCCCTGGGAGTGTTGTTGAGAGAGAGAGAGAGAGAGAGAGAGAGAGAAAGAAAAAGGTTCAGAGAGAGGAGAGAGAGAGAGAGACAGAGAGGGGTGGGCTTCAAGCTTTTGAATAAACTCTCCCAACATTAATGCAGTTCTAATGGTGCGTCATCCTGCCATGAACGTCTTGTTATCCATAATCCCGACAGCAGCAACAATGCCTTCATTATAAAAGTGTTAACTCTTTCCAGCAATTATGGAAAGAAGGAAAGTCTTTTTACGCCACAGGAAAGAAACGGAGATGTCTCAGAGAAAAAAGAGTTGTTACGATCATCGCTGAGAGTATTGTTGAGGCAGTATTTGCGATATTGTGGTCAGACATTCTCTTCTTTATAAGGAATGATCGCCTTGCCACAGAGAGGGTGCAATCGAGTTTCACCAGACTCATCCCTGGGATTATGGTACCATGAGGAGACAGTGAAGATTAATCTCTGGCGTTGTGAGAGAATGAAAGGCGATTGCATTGAAACTTGAGGGGGAGGGACAGTAACTCACGATGTACTAAATAGACACTGATACGGTGAAAAATTCCATGGCTTCTTTTTTACTCGGGTTGCATGATTGTCGATATTTGAGAGCCTCTGTGAATATTCCCCTCACTCCACACCCAATTCCCGTGTCGCATGAGAGAGACAGAGGGCCAGTGTTTGAATAAACTCTCCCCACATTAATACAGTGCATTCAGTGTGTGGTCCTATACTGAAAGTCTCGTTATCCCCAGTCCCTACAGCAGCCACAATATCTTCATGCTAAAAGAGTGAACTATTCCCACCAGATTCTCACCTCCATGGAGACGATGAGTGTGTTTTCACGGCGATGGAAAATGCCTCCTTGAGACTTGGCACAAATCATTTTGCTTCCCTCCTCATTGCCAGCAAACTATGTTAAAGCAGCACACGCTCTACAAACAATGGAACCATGATTCACATCATGGAGTCCTCTATCAGTGCAGTCTCGGTTTCATTGGTTTGTCATGTTGGAATATCAATGACCTCCTCTTGTTCCTGTAAAACTGTCCCGTGGGATGAATAGCCCCCTCCTGGTCTCATGGAACAGGTTTAAGGGTCTGATTGGTCTCTGCCTGTTCCTGTTTAACAGCTCGATGCACTGAACAGACCACTCTTCTTCCTGTGTAACAGGCAGGAGTATTGAATCTGCTGTCACTCTTCCTGTTCCTGAATGTTAGCCCATATCCGTCTGCAACCAGCTTCAGATATTGAATGAGCTCCTCTTTTATCTATGAAAATGTGTTGTGTCTGGCCGTGCTGTTACATAAATGTTATCAACACTTTAACAGCACAAACCGGAATGCTGTCCGGGTCTTGCTGCACATGGACACAGAATGGTTCTGGAGCTGATGGGGGAGGAAATGTTTTGAACATTCTGTGATCTACAGTCGTCATACCTACTTCCGATCTTATGATGGGAAAATATATTGATGGAGCAGCTGAAGATGTTTGTGCTGAGGAGGCTAACCCGAGGATCTCCTGCAGAGATGTCCAGGGACTGAGAGGATTGTTGGAGACTGACCTCAACCCTCTTTAATCGTGTTCTGAAAGACCCCGTCCAGTGGGAACATTACAGCTGATTCCCATTCAGATCAAATAAGTAGGTGGTACCGTTGCCATCCTCAGTCACATACTGCCTTGGTATCAAAGGCATTCACTCTTTCCTGAGCCCCTGTGTTCGCCTCTTGTTCATATCAATATGTGACGGTGTATGTATAGGGAGTGCTTTCCTCTCACCGAAGGTAATCACTGTCAGGAATTATCTGGGCGAGAGAGCTAGGGGTGCTTTATCTCTGAAAGCATTTAAGGAGGAGGTAGACGAATTTTTGACCTGCCAGAGAGCTAAGGGGTGAAGAATTGGGCATTAAAGAGGAGTTACTATCAACAGTAGATCAGCCATGATGTTTTGCAATGGCTTGATCATCCAAATTACCTGATACTGTTCCTTTTGTCCTCATATTCAGTAATTGCAAAGTTAATGGCTGTAATTTTCCTGAATATCCATTTGTTGAATGTTTCAATCAGAGAGAGTAAAGTATTTTGTGAGTTATCTCTGGTTGAAGTATGAGGACTGCATTCACGGTGAATCTGTTTCTTTGATATCACCAACAAATGAACCACAAGTTGCAGAGAGGAAATACTCTGTAAAGAAACAGAGGCATCTGTCGAAACAAATAACATTTTCCAACCGACACCAAACCATGTGTGACAGTATATAGGGAGTGAATGAGATCCTGTATTACTGTTGATCAGGTATTTGGAGCAAGTGGCCTCCATCTGTTCCTTGCAGGAGGTGTGAGGGTTTGAATAGAGCACAGCAACACAGGACTGAACAGCATGAGTGGGTGATTAAATACTTTGTCACCGCTTTATTTGCTTTTGCTCAAAGCAGCGCATTTCTGTCTGTATGCCATAGTACGAAATACCAAAAACAAATTTGAATAAATGCAAACATTCAAGCACCACAATCCACTGGGGAAGGGAATTTCCACTTGAACAGTCCTTTTAGAAATTCTCATTTGTGTTCCAACCAATTTTGGAGGGTCACTATGTTCTTTTCCAGTCCCACTCCTCCACTGGTTACACCCATCTTAAATGCAGCCAGTTTAGTGATGTGGCCAATGATTTAGGTCTCAGACTCCGCCATTTTCTAGAAAAATGTGAGACACAGAAAGTTGAACTCATAACAAATGGTAAAATGATAGAGTGCCCCAAAATGTTATTCTGCCTTTGAAGGTATCCTGCTCACATAAGCTACTGGCCGTGGGATTTCTTTCTAGAACAGTGGGATTTGGTTGAATTCCCTTCCTTTCAGGCAGTGGAGAGATTCCAATGAATCGTCACCAGCAATGCTTCACAAGTGGTAAAGATGAGGCAAGGATTTTCTGGTCTCACACTTTGCTATCTGGCGGAACAAAGTAAGAGAGAGGGATCAATCGGCTGCTGCTGCTCAGACAGGGAACATTTTTCTCCCTTTCTGGGTTGGAACATACAATTTTGACAACTGATCACCAAATTGAATCATGTGTGATCTTCTGGAACATTCTCTGGAAAATCTGATTATGGAGGAGCGTCATTGCCCTTGTTGTGCACATTTCCTTCCAATCGCAAAAAAAGTGTCCCCACTTTATAATTTGAAGACATGCTTACGTGTGTCTGTGTAATTTGTAAATATTGGTATGTGTCTTCATAGTATGTGTGTTAATATCAATGCATCTTTTTCTTAAAGTTTATTCTCTAGCTTTAGTCTCCCTGACTGGAGATAATATGCATCCAGCTGATACACTTTTAGAAATTCATGGATGGTTCAATACTATTTCTCAGCTAAGATCAAAACTGATAAACCCCCATAACAAAAGGACGGCATTCCAGGAATGAGTAAAGGGAAACCTCTTTGAAAATCTTCGAAAATAATTATATCTTTTTGTTTTAGTTTAGGGGATCAATCCTGCACACAGTACATCAGGTGTGGTCTCAGCAATGCCCTGTACAGATGCAGTAAAACATTCCTGCAATTACACCTGATACCTTTTGCCAAAAACAGCATCATTCCACTTACCTTCCAAATCACTTGCTGCATCTGACTTCATATGATTCATGTCCCAGGAACATGGAAACCTCCTGTATCACTGAGTTCGGCAATCTCTCTTCCATTTAAATTGTTTACCATTGTTTCAACCTTCATGCCAAAATAGACAACTTACGTTAAGTTTTTTCTGCTGAAGGTTTGCTCACTAACCATCCCTGCCTGTATCACATTGCAGACTCACTACCTCCATTTGACGACACATTGAATGACCATCTTGGTGTATGAGCTAATTGAGCTCCAAGCCACTCCCTCCTCTTCCTCCAGATTGTCGATCATTGATGACCCCACAGTGATCTCTGAGGCACTCCATCAGTTTCAGCTTTGCAGCCTGAAAATAAACATTTATCTGTACTCTCTATTTCCTGTAAGCGACAGCTTCCCTGTTCCTGTGTAGCGGCTCCGGTGGGTTGAATGGCCTCCTCCTGGACTGTGCAATGTACTGAACGAGCTAAATTACTTCATTCTATATTCCTGTGTAATTCCTTAGAGGGGCGGAATGGTCTCTTACTGTGTCATTTTAACGATCCTGTCTGACTGAATGGAGTGTCCCCAACCCTCTTACAGCCTCGAGGGTGGATTAAGGGAAAAACACATGGGGTAGGGACAGCAGTATATCTCTGTTACATGCTCGAGGGTGGATTGAGGGAACAACACATGTTGCCCATTCGGCTGCACCATTCAGAATATTTATGGCTGATCCGAGTGTGTCGGACCATCCATTTCCTGTCTGCTCCCAATAAGCACTGACCCTTCTGTTCAGTAAAGATCAGTCGAGCTCAGCCTTGAGTATCTTCAATAACCGAGTCTTCCTTGCTCCCTGAGGATGAGGACACCACACGTAGCACAACACTAAAGTGAAAGGGACGTCCTTATTTCATTGTGGGACTGTTATTTGAAAACTGTGTTGTTAACTGAACATCAAATCACCACCTCTTTTCAGACTTAAGGACAGAATAATTAGGTACACTTAGGAACATAATCCATTCCGGACACCAAACCTATCCCACATTCCCACTGACCCTTTCCAATCAAATACGTATCGCACCCAGACTCTGCTGCTGTCTCAGGAAGAGAATACCTGATAGCATAATACCGCAGGAGCATTAAGGAAATGAGCAGATTGAGGCCATTCAAACTATCGTGTGGGAAATTTCGTTCAATAACTTATAATATGTAGCCCGACCTCATTCGTCTGCCTTCTCCCTAGAATCCTTGATCCCCTTACAAATCAAAAACAGATCGATTTGTGTCTTAATGACACTAGCGTCTGTGACTCTCTATCTGTATGTGAGTAAGTGTTTGTGCGTGTGTCTGTGCCTCTATTTGTGTGTGTCTGTATATGTGTGTCCATGTGCTTTTTATCTATGCGTTTGTGTAATTACATCTGTCTGTCTGTATTTCAGCCTGTTTTTCTATCTGTATTTTTGTCGATTTGTATGTGACTGTATATGTATTTGTGTGTTTATACGTGTATGTATGCCTATCCCTTTATAAGTATTGTGTGTGCTCGTCTGTGTATTTCTGTGTCTGTGTCTCTGTGCAGTGAGGTATCTGTGGGTTTTTGGAAGTGAAAGGACTGTTGTTGGAACTGCCAGTGGGTTTAAACTGAGAATTGTCTTTCACTGAACATTGTTCCGTAACTGGTCAGCAGGAAGTGGATGTTTCAGATTCTCCACACGAGGCATCCTGGTCCTCTCAAGCTCTTAAAGAGTTCTCCCCACATGATGGGGAGAGGGGAGTGAGGGAATGGATATCCGGCACTCCACTACCCGGCTTGGCCCTTTTTATCCTATTCCAGGCTGTTTCTCCTGGAATGGGAGAAAGCAATGTAGGGAGAGTGGGAATGGGTGACCCCGCTGTTTGTCCTGGTGTAGGTGGGGGGAGTTGTGAGGTGTATGGAATGAGTCAGTCAACAGTTTTGAATCCATGTAGTATTATTAGGTGCTGAATTCATTTGTGAGAGTGGTAGTGCCTGAGCCTTATTTGGAGACTGAGCGTGAACCTTGTTCGGGGTTAGGTGCTATAACAGATATACAGTGAGTGTGAGGGAGCAGAGAGTATATGATAACTCTTATCCTAACAGAGCGAGGAGGATATTGCTGCTTGTCCAGTATCGTGGGGCATTTTTTGAGATCATCTGAGAGTCGAGGTGAGCCTCCCTGGATGACTTGTCCAAGTCGGTCACTAATAACGACACAGACCTGTCCCTCAGGTTCCACCGAAATAGTTTAGGTAGAGTTTACAGATAGCAAGGAGAAGCAAATATTGGCGTGTTACATATCGAAACCAAAATGGTAGCAGAAAATCTGAGAATCATATGCTCAGGAAATTAGATAGGCAAGTATTGTGGATACCGTAGTCATATTGAATTCTCTCAAGTTGCATCTAAACTGCGTTAACTATTTGACTGCTGAAGCTGTGAAAAATGAGTTCTGTAAGTGTATATAAGGTGGGTTGAAGAGTATGCTGTGAAGCAAACGAGATAGCAGATTATTTCAGATTTGATGTTGTGTGGTCAGAAGGACGAATTATTAACCTTGGTCTGAAGCAGCTTTTAAGGGATAATGGCCTTTATAATGTGCATTTTACAAAGTGTCTGCATGCAAGATAGAATGCTTGAATATTCTAGACAAACATCATGGAAGACTGGAGGCTAGAGTGTCAAGATATCTTCAGTGAATTTGCAAAGTACAATATAACATTCAGTGGGAGACAAGCAATGGTTGTTAGAGTCATAGAGTCCGACAGCACGGAGACAGGCCCTTCAGCCCAAACTGATCCATTCCGACCAAAATGCCCATCCACGCTAACCCCATTTCCCTGCCATTGCCGGTATCTTTCTAATCCTTTACTATCCATGTATTTATTCAATTGCCTCAACCACTTCTCATTCCATATGCATATCAGCCCCTGTGTTAAAAAGTTGTTCCTCAAGTTCCCTTTAATTCTGTCCCCTCTGACCTTAAACTGATGCTCACTAATCTGTGATTGCCCAACCCTGGGAAGAAAGACTGGGTGCATTCTCTCTATCCATTCCTGCCATGATCACATAAACGTCAATATGATCCTCCCTCAGTCTCATGTACTCAAAAGTAAAAAGTCCTTGCTTGTCCAACCTCTTTCAATAACTCAGACCATTGAGAGCTTGGCAACATCCTTGTATTTTATTCTGCACACTTTCCAGTTTAATGATATCCTTCCTATAGCAAAGTGAACAAAACTGAACATAACGCTACGAATATGGCCTCACCAGCATCCTGTATAACTGCAACATAACTTCCTAACTTCGATACTCAGTGATATAAACCGATTAAGGCCAGTGTGCCAAAAGCTTTCTTCACTGTCTTCCTCTGAATCAACTTTCAGAGAACATGCACCTGAATTCCAAGATCCCTCTGTTCCACTCTAGTCCTTAGGACCCAACCATTCACCATGAAACTCCAAACACGATTTGACTTTCTAAAATGCAAGAACTTACACTGATCTATATTAAAATCCATTTGCCATTTCTCAGCCCACTTCTCCAGCTGATCAAGATACTGCTGTAATTTCTGAAATTTCTGATAACCTTCCTCACTCTCCATGATGCCGCCTGTTTTATTGCCATCTTCAAACTTACAAATCCTGCCTGTACATTCTCATGTAAATCATAGATATATGTAATATGTCATAGTCCCAGCACCAACCCCTGAGGCATTCCACTATTCACAGGCCTCCAGTCTGACCAGCATGTATCCAGTATTAAACTCTACTTCCTCCCATTAAGGCTATTTTGTACCTAATTTGCCATCTCCCCCTCAATTCAATGCTATCTAACCTTCCAGAGCGGCGTACAATGTGGAACCTTGTTGAAGGCCTCACTGCAATGCATCTTGACTACGTATACCACCCGGACCTCCTCAACATGCTGGTCACTTTATCAAAGAACTCCAACAAAATTGTGAGTCATGATCTCCCTTGTACAAACTCCCGTGCTGAATTTGATGAAGGGCTTTTGCCCAAAACATCGATTGTCCTGTTCCTCGGATGCTGCCTGACCTGCTCTGCTTTTCCAGCACCATTCTAATCTTACTCTGAATCACATCCAATCTTTTCAATTGAATGTATATCCAATCTGTCCGAATCTCCTCAAATAACCTACCCACTAGATTTTAAAATTACTGGTCTTTAGTTCTCAGGTTTATCTTTGTAGCATTTCTTGAATACGGGCTCTGAATTCGCTATGCTCCAGTCGTCCAGGACCTCACTCGTTGGCAAGCGATGATAGAAAAGAGCCAAGCAGTGCTCCCGCAATTTCTTCTCTATGCTCCTATCCTCCTGCAATGTTCCTGAATATAACTGGTCAGGACCAGGAGGTTTTAGAAGCACTGCAAATTCTGAAACATTCGTCTATTTATTTCAGGTACAAACACCAAAGAGTGAGAAAGTGACTCAATGATGGTTAACATAACAAATTAGAAAATATGTTAATCAGAGGAAGTGACTTCAGAAGATTTCCGGCTATTGTGGAAACCTGAGAATTCTCAGAAGTTAACGGTCCAAAAAAAGGAAGGCCATGAAACTGAAACGGAAATAAAAAAGAGAACATACCTGCTAACAAACTTGAACACAAAGATTGCATCAATCTGCGCTCTATGTTTCAAAGAAAACAAAATAAAATCAAGGTCAAATGTGGAAATTTGTAATCGGGAGACGCGAGGTCATTGTGGAGAACAGGGAAATGGCCAAGAAAACAACCAGTTACTTTGCATCTGTCTTCATGGAGGAAGATCCAGAAAATCCCCCAGTAATACCAAGTGATCATATCGGACTTCTGCAGCTAAAGACATAAAGTCAATTCATATCAGTAACAAGGTAGTACTTGAACATAGAGCAGGATTGAACATTGCTAAGTCTGACGAAACAGATGTACTTGCTATCAAAATGTCGGAAATAAATCACCAATAGTAGTATTAATTGCACTGTCGATGATTGTGTTTTATTTTCCTGTACATTCTGCAGAGACCTGAAACTATTGTGGATAAACGTGAACCAAGCACTATAAATGAATGGAAGGGATCCAAACAGCTACAAAGGGAAAAAGACATAGTGTGGAGAACTGCAGACCAGTTAACTTGACAATTGTAGGGAAACTGTTGGAATCTATTACAGAGGATGACATTTTTGCTGTTTAGAAATAAACAGCAACAATGGAGAGAATCAGCATGCATTTCTGATAGAGAAATCATACTTGATAAACTTCGGAATTGTTCAAAGTTGTTTCTTACAGTATAGAGGAGAAAGTGAGGTCTGCAGGTGCTGGAGATCAGAGCTGAAAATGTGTTGCTGGAAAAGCGCAGCAGGTCAGGCAGCATCCAAGGACAGGAAATTTCGTGTTCCTTGGATGCTGCCTGACCTGCTGCGCTTTTCCAGGAACACATTGTCAGCTCTTACAGTATAGATAATGGGGAAACAGTAGAAGTGGCATATAATGGATTTTCGGAAGGGTTTCTATAAGATCTTAGTGAGTTCGTAAATGCAATGAATGTGAAGGGTATTTAGAGGAATACATGTAAGTGGAAATTTAAAGTTTGTATCGACTTCATTTAAGAGAGTCAGAACATTGATGTTAAGACATGTTGAAGCGTGTTGGTGGGACTGTACCTGGAGTATTGTGTACAGTTTTGGTGACCAAATCTCAGAAAGAATATACTGACCACAGAGGAAGTGCAATGGACATTCTCCAGATTAATCCCCCAGATGGTATGATTGCCTGATGAGGAAACACAGCCTGTGTTCTCTAGAGTTTCAAAGACAGAGCGAGCTTGAGGGGCCGAATATCTTACTCTTTTTCCAATTTATTAATTTCACATGTTATGGTTTTGCAAAGTAATAGTTATTTTCCCGGAAGTTGCATTGTGCAATGCTACATTCGGGTGCTCAAATGATTTGCTTACGTTAACGCTGGGTGGGGTATGGGGGCTGTATTCACAGTAAATCTAGGTCTGTAACATGACCCACATCTGGAGCAGATGTTGCGGAGAGGAGAAGCCTGGAAACGGGGAGTGGGGGTGAGTGTCACTTCCTGACCCCGCCTGGATTTTCCAAGTACATTTCCAAAACTGCCCCGAACCAACAGAGTGGCCTTGATCTGTGTAGCAGGTCTGAAGGGCTGAATGGAACATCAGAACATAGGGCTGAGGGACACGAGTGGGCAATTCGGCCCTTTGACACTACTCCACCAGTAAATAAAGTTGTGGCTCATCTCATTGTGGTTCCAGCTGCACTTTTCTCTCAGTGCACTATTATCCCTGATTTACCTGTCTATGGAAAATCAGACGAAGCTAGCCTCGATATAATATAAAGATTCAGCCATCCCAAACCTCTGGGAAAGAGGATTCCCACGTGAATGAATTCCCACTTTGTGACTTTTTTCTCACTCCAGTTGTGACTGAGGATGGAGCGTGTCACTCTTTCCTTTCCTAGTCCCACTCTTCCACTGCTCACAACAAATGTTAAATGTAACCAGGTTGGTGATATGACCGATGATCAAGGTCGCAGACTGGGTCAGGTTCAGTGGTAAGAACAAGTCAGGCAAATTTCTTTCGTCAGCCACAAGTTACTAACAGGACTAACGGAGGACTATGATCAATCTGTGGGTAGCACTGCTGCCTCACATCACCAAGGAGCTGGGTCTAACTCCAACCTCAGGCGACCCTCTATGTGGAGTTTGAACACTCTCCCCGTGTCTGTGTGGGTTTCCTCCCAGTGCTCCAGTTTCCTTCCACAGTCTAAAGATGAAAAGTTTGAAGTAGATTGCCCATAGTGCCCAGGGATGCGCAGGTTGGGTGCGTTAGTTATGGGAAATGCAGGGTAAAAGCGATAAGATTGAGGAGCAGGTCCATTTGGGATGTTGTTTGGTGGGTCAGTGTGGATTTAATGGACGGAATGTCCTGTCTCCACACTGTAGAGATTCTATGAAAATGACAATAAATTTGGACTATACAAACACCCAGTGGGTACATACCTAATCCATTCTCCTCAAGGTCTTGTATGTTTCATTTTCATTCCAAGAGTAACCTGTTAAAGCCTTCATAATATGAGTCCTTCACCCCAGGAATACGTGAAATGAAATATCTCTGAACTGCTTCCAATAAAATTACATCCTTTCTCAGATAAGGAGACAAAAATACTAATCTCACACTCAGATCATAATGTTTATAATTGTTTTCTCAAAGTGCTGTGAGTCTTTGGAAGACGCTTCCCCACAGAGTATTGGAGGCAGAAATATTGAATATTTTTGAGGCACAGATGGAAGGTTCATAAATAACAACAGAGTGAAGGATTATCGAGGAATGGGCAGCAATGTTCAGGGTGGGGGGAAATGTAGACAGTGGTATCAAATAACACAGCTTCAGAACCTCCAGGAATATAATGCAAAATGAAATGATAATATCGATAAAATGTTAAGGGGGAATACAAGATGGCTGCTATCCAGAAGGTCTGCTTTGCTAGGCTCTGCATCAACACACGGGCAAAGTGGTTCTCTAACCCACCCCAACCCAGCCATTCACTTAAAATTCAACACTAAAAGAGCGACAGAATCTTTACTGATTCCGATTTGTAAAACGGAAATGACAAAACATGGGGAAAGGATCGAGTAAGTCCCAACAAGTGGTGCATCCGTCAGAAGCATCGAGCATGCCTGAGGCTGTGGCTGCAACCCACTCTGCTCATTCCATGGACCCAGTTACTCATCAGGCCTTGGTCACTGAGATCACCAAGTTTCGTGAAATGATTGAAGCCATGATTGAAGAACCGTTCAGCCGTGGCTAGAGCCGCTCTCAGCCGTGCTCCAAAAACATGAGCAGCAACTTGACAGCCTTGGAAACAGAACAGACGATGTCAAGGGCCGAACTGCAGCGACAGAGACGGTGATCGATTCCTCTCGGGAGAGGATCCTCGCCCTTGAAAAACAGGTCTGCACCTTAACTGAACAAGATGACGATCTCGAGAACAGGGGTAAGATGAAGAATATTCACGTTGTCGGTTTGCTGGAGCGGACAGAAGGTGGTCAGCCGGTGAGTTTGTTCATGAACTGGCTGCAGTGATTCCTTCACTTCGAAACTGAGGAGGGACGGGTGAAGAGTGAGACAGTTCATCGGGTTATGGCGCGGAAGTCAGACTCAGTCCAACGCCTTCATCCTGTCCTTGTTTGATTACATAGTTAACACTTTAATTCTCCCTCCCACTCCACCGAGGACATGCAGGTCCTTGGACTCCTCCACCGGCAGAACATACCAACACGACGGCTGGAGGAGGAGTGCCTCATCTTCCGCCCGGGAACCCTCCAACCACAAGGAATGAATTCAGATTTCTCCAGTTTCCTCATTTCCCCTCCCCCCACCTTGTCTCAGTCGGTTCCCTCAACTCAGCACCGCCCTCCTAACCTGCAATCTCCTTCCTGACCTCTCCGCCCCCACCCCACTCCGGCCTATCACCCTCACCTTGACCTCCTTCCACCTATCCCACCTCCATCGCCCCTCCCCCAAGTCCCTCCTCCCTACCTTTTATCTTAGCCTGCTTGGCAAACTCTCCTCATTCCTGAAGAAGGGCTTTTGCTCGAAACGTCGAATTTCCTATTCCTGAGATGCTGCCTAACCTGCTGTGCTTTAACCAGCAACACATTTTCAGCTCTGATCTCCAGCATCTGCAGACCTCATTTTTTACATAGTTATGAGGACAAACAAAGACTGGTGGAAGATTTCAGATCCCCGAGGAAAGATCCGATGGGTTTAATTCACCAGAGCTCCGGGATTATGTCCTTTCAGGACATTTCAGTGGCGGTGATTCAGAAAAGAAAATCTTTTGATGAGATTAAGAGAAGAGCAAGGGAACTCGGGATTCAGTACCCAGCGGTGCTCTGTATTGCTTTCAATGGATCCACAAACTCGTCTGACTCTCCAGAGAAAGCAAAAACTTTGTGGGCATTTTAACGTAAGCTGGATATTTAGATAATCATGTTTCTTCTAAAGAAATTTTGTTGGATTTTTCTAGTATTAACCAGTATTAAATTATAGCTGGGACTGGGTTGAGTACTCATTTTTAACTTCTTCATTATGTTTTATGTTTTTGTCAAATCCCACAATTTCGGCAGCTCACGTGAGGTAATTCATTAATTCACTTATCACCTTTTCGGGCGATAAGATTAATTTTACAAAGTTTGTGGCCATGCCTATGGGAGGTCGTAAGGAAATACCTGACATTGAAGGCAAATCCTGGTTTCCTTTTAAATGGTCACGGGAGTGGGGGGTTTCTCTATTTCGGTATATTGATTACATCCGTTTTTGAAAATTTATTTAACGTGAACTATGTCCATTTGTTTGACAAAATTATACAAGAACCTCAAAGTTGGGAGGCATTTCCAACATCCTGGCTAGGTCGGATAGCTGTTCTTAAAATGAATGTCCTTCCTTATTTGCTATACCCCGTGTGCATGCTTCCTTTGATGTTTCCCAGGCAGATATTAAGAGACTTAATGGCTGGTTTGGCTCTTTTATTTGGCATCATAAGCGACTCTTTATCAAGCTAAACAAATTGCAACTACCCCACAGATTGTGGGGAGCAGATTTCCCAGATTAAAAGCTATCAATTAAGCTTTTTATTATTCTATGTTAATGTCTGGGCCACTGAGGACTCAGCGTCAATATGGTTAGATATTGAACCGTCTCAGACAAAGTGAACCCTTATTAGTCTGTTGTTCTTAGGCAAAATGACAACAGTTACGGAATATTGTCATAACCCAGTAATTATCAATAGAGTTAAAGCATGAATTACAATGCATCAGTTCGAGGACAATACAGCCAAAACCATGTTTCTTACTCCTATGGTGGTATACCAGTTGTCAATTGGGGAAAATGGATTCTAGGTTTAAACTGTGGGCAACCAAGAGCATGCCTTGCTTGAGTGATTTAGAATTAGTAGAATCCCTACAGTGTGGATACAAGCTCTTGGGCCCAGCAAGTCCACTTCGACCCTTTGAAGAGTAGCCCACCCAGACCCATTCCCCTACCATTCTATATTTACCCTGACTAATGCCCCAAACTTCACATCCCTGAACACTATGGGTGATTTATCAATAGCCAATTCATCTAACCTGCACATCTTGGTGCTGTGAGGCTGCAGTGCTATCTATTGAGCCACCACGTTTTATTTGAGGGAGAAAGAATGATATCATTTGATCAAATAACTCGTAAGTATGGACTACCTAGTAAAGTCCTCTTCTTTATTTTGTTCCAGATCAGAGAATTGGTTTTAAAAAAACACACACACTTTTGACAGACTCTTACAGATCCGATAGAGAGAAGAGGGTGCCTATTGCTTAGAATAAACTCCCTGTCAGTACCCTTTATCACTGTTTGGAGAGTGTCCCCTCAGACGAGACTGTACAGATTCGTGATGTCTGCGAGAGAGAGAGTTGTGGGTTCAGAACACTTCGGAGACATGGGAGGATATTTGTGAAAATGCTGGAAGGATTTTGATCTGTAACAGAACCCATTCCATGCAGTTGAAAATTCTTCATAGGGTCTATCTGACTCCAGATTGTCTCTCAAAATGCATAGTGGGATTATCTTCATCATGTCCTAAATGCAGAATGACTAGAGGCACTCTTACTCATTGCTTGTGGTCCTATTGCAGGCTTCATCTATGTTGGAGCACTGTGTCAGGTATGATAGAATGGGTCTGCGGGACTGAATTGGAGATGGACCTGGTTTCTCCTTTCCTGGGCCTGCCCAGGGTACTTTACACAGTTGCACATGTGAAATAAATGATATCCTTACTTTCCGTGCTAGGAAGAATATGTGTTGTGTTGGATGTCTGAACCCCACCTGTCCACCCCCCCCCCCACCCCACCACCACCCCCCCCCCCCCCCCACCCAAACCGTGCCTGTTGGTTCGTCGTAAACTTTTCATGGAGAATATCCCTTTGGACTTTCTAAGTCATGGCAGCCCTTTTCCATTTTACTGCGATACAGGTTTATCTGCCACTCTAAGAAGAGCTTTTATATAGCCATGATGATATTGTCCAATGAATCTAATGTGCAGAGACGAAGAACGATGAACATAAAAGTGTGTATCAGTTACTGCTCTTGATGAACGAGAGCTATCGTGATGTTATGCTGAGCTGTATTATTTATTCATTATTTATTGTTTAGTTTTGTTTTTTCTTCTGTCTGTGTAGTGTTTTAACTTGGTTTGTATGTACATGCAATTGGACTTTTTTCAGTTATTTGAGTTGTGTTGTTATTGGTTTATTATAATATTAAAAAATTCTTTATCAATAAAAATATTTTAATTTAAAATGCTAACATTGATAGAATAGTGTCCCAAAGGAAGCTCATTAGAGAGACCACTCGTGGTTGTTTATCCTGAGGGTCACCACACCTCGGGTGATGGGGTGAGGGTGAGAGAGCGTCCCGTTCATGGTAAACTCCGTCAGTGTGAGGAACTGAACCTGCGCTGTTGGTCTCCGTCTGCATCACAAACCAGCCGTCCAGCCAACTGAGTGGGAAAACTATGTAGCTGTTACAGACAAAAACAGTCACAGACAAAGGGTAAGAGAAACATTCATAACAAGGCAGTTTGTACAATTCAGATAACTGTCAAGATAAAGGCTGAGGGTAAAAACGTTCTCTGCTCGAAATTGTGTTTTATAACAAGACGTGTTTAGAAGCTCTTTTTGGTGTAATATCCTTAAGGTGAGTCAAGTGAAAATAACCAGAATTAATAAGTGTGATTGGATACCTATAACCATAAAATAAGGGTATATTTTTGTTTGGTCTGTGTAAAGCATGCTGACCGTTGAAGGAAAGTATAAAGATGATGGAATATATTGTGAGCAGTGTCTCTTCACATGGGAAATGCCCTCAAACAGGCGTTTGAAAAAACCCGGAATAAAAATGCATGAGTGCTGTCTGGCTATGGACAGGACCCAGGGGGTTGAATGACTGAAAGTTCCTGTAACATGGAGCTGCGAAGACCATCAGATAAGCGGGGACCTTATTAAATGCTAAACCACGTTTGAAGGGCTGAATGGCCTCAGCATGGTTTGAATTGTGTGTGATTTGAAAAACGTACTTCTCTACTCCTTCCTCTTATGTGTTACACACTGGGACACTGCCATTTTCCTGAAACTGGGAATTATTTGGAACATTATCTGGAACATTCCATAATCGGCATTCTCCAGAATATTCTATAACTGTGTGGGATGTTTTGCAAAGGCGAGAGATAGATGGAGAGAGAGAGAGAGAGAGAGGCGGGGGGGGAGAGAGAGAGAGAGAGAGAGAGAGAGAGAGAGAGAGAGAGAGAGAGAGAGAGAGAGAGAGAGAGAGAGAGATTAAGCATTGCATGCAGGAGTGAGTGTGAGGGACCATGAGACTTGTTCGGGGGTAGGTGCGATTGCAGATATACAGTGAGTGTGAGGGAGCAGAGAGAATATGGTGACACTCATCCTGAAAGAGCAGGGAAGGTTATTGATGTTTGTCCTGTATTACTGGACATTTCTTAAGACCTCAGATACTGCACTGAGCTGGGCAGTGAACTCAGAACATTCTCGGTGGATCGAGTGGTGTGGATCCTTCTGGGAAGAGAATGTTTTCCCTCTGTACTCGCCCATCTAATACACCCACCATGCTCCGTCAACAAACCATGCTGTAATTGCCCCTTATCTGCCAATCTGCCATTTCCCTGCCTTTGCTCTGTATCCATCTAATCCTTTCCTATCTGTGCATTTGTCCAAATGTTTTTTCAATGTTGTTATTGTAACCACTTCAATCACTTCCTCTGGCAGCTCAGTCTATATGCGTACCACACTCTGTGTAAAAAAGATGACCCTCAGGTTCCTGTTTATTTTTTAAACCTCTCCAAACATGACCGGATGTCCTCTAGTCTTCGATTCCCCAACCTTGCAAAAAAATTGAAGTATTCACCACTATGCATTCATCTTATAATTTGATAAAATCTATACTTCCATAAGAACCCTCTCAGTTTCCTACTCTGTAAAGAAATAAGTTCTAACCTGTCCAAATTTTCCCTATAACTTAACCCTTTAGCCCAGGAAACATCTTTGTAAATTCCTTCTCCGTTATTTTTGTTCAATAATATCCTTTCTAGAACAAGGTGAACAAAACTGAACACAATACTCCAACTGCAGCCTTACCAACATTCTGTACAACTGGAACATAACGTTCCAACTTCTATACTCAAGGCCCTGATGTAGGCCAGTGTGCCAACAGCCTTCCTCATGGTCCTGTGTACCTGTGACCCAAATTTCAGATAACCGTGCACCTGATCTCCAACGTCGTTTTGTTCCACTACACTCCTTAAGTCCCTCTCATTCATCCTTAAACTCCTACCTGGATTTGACTTTCCAAAATGCAAGACGTCACACTTATCTATATTAAACTCCATTTGCTAATTCTCAGCCCATTTTCCCAGCTGGTCAAGGTATTGCTGCAATTTCTGATAATGTTCCTCTCTCTACACGATGCCTCTAATTTTAGTGTCATCTGCAAACTTACTAACGTTGCGTTGTGCACTCTGATCCAAATCATTGATATAGATAACAAACAGCAATGGGCCCAGGACCGACCGCTGAGGCACGCCAATTGTCACAGGCTTCCAGTCCGACAAGCATACCTCCACCATAGCCGTTTGCTTCATAATGTTAAGCCAATTGTGTCGCCAATTTGCCAGTTCACCTTGGATTCTATGTGATATAATCTTCTAGAGTGGCCTACTATGTGGATCCTTATCAAAGGTCTTACTGAAATCGAAATAGAAGATGTCTACCACTGTTCCCTCGTGAACATTCCTGGTCACTTCCTCAAAAATCTCGAAAAAACTTTGTAAGGCATGATCTGCTACGCACAAAACGAAGCTGACTGCTTCAAATCAAACTCTGTATTTCCAAATGCATGCACATTTTATCTTTCAGAAGCTTCTCGAGTGGTTTAGCGAAAACAGGTGTGAAGCTTACTGGTCTATATTTCCTGGGCTGTTCTTTGCAGCCATTCTTGAATATGGGCACAACTTTTGCGACCGCCCAGTCTTCCTTGATCTTGGCACTTAAGCTTTATCTCTCGCTTCTTGCAGTGGTCTTGGATGTATCTGGTCAGGACCAAGAGATTTGTCTGACTTTGTGCATTCTAATATATCCAACAGCAATTCTACTGTGATATGGACAGTACCAAGATTTGACAACTAACCTCCTAAAGGTCACAGGTCTTCATGTCTTTCTTCATGGTAAACACAGAGGGGAAATTGAGGAATTCACCAATCTCTTGAGGTTTTACACATGCATGCATATTTTGGATTTTAAAGCATCGTATTCTTTCCCTAGTTGTTCTTTATCTTGACTATACTGAATTTGGATTCTCTCTAAATTTCTCAGACAAGACTATCCCATACCCCCTTTTCGCCTGCTGATTTCCTTCTTTAGTGAACTCCTCTATCCCCTGTGTACGTCCAGGGATTCCCTTGGTCCGAGCTGCCTGTACCTGAGCCACGCCTCCTTTTTTTTGATCAGAGCCTCAATATCTCTTGACATCCAGGGTTCTCTCTTCCAGTCTCACTTTGCCTTCACCCTCACAGGAAAATGGAAACCTTGAACTCGAGCTATCTCACTTTTAAAGCCCTCCCACTTGCCCGAAATCCTTTTACCTCGAAACAAACAACTCCAATCATCCCCTGCAATCCCCTGTCTAATTCCAACAACATACGCCTTGCCCCAATTTAGAAGTTGAATCTGTGTACCAATTTTGTCCCTCCCATAACTATTTAAAAATTAATACAACTCTAATCACTTTTCTCAAAATGCTCCTCCACTTTATCTCGTTCACCTATCCTAACCTATTTCCCAACAGTAGGTCGAATGTGTCCCTTCCTGGGTATGTTATTCTATATATTGATTGTGGAAACTTTCCTGAACACACTTAACAAATTACGTTCCATCTAAGTTCTTAACTATCTGGAAGTCCCAGTCTATGTTCGGAAAATTGAAATCACCTATTATAACAATCCTGTTGCTCCTGCAAGTCTCCCCAGTCTCCCTGTATATTTCTTCCTTTAATTCACATTGTTGATTTGGAGGCTTATAGTGCAACCACTATAACATTACCATCCCCCTCTAACTACTTTTGCACCATTCACAAAACATCATTGGATATTATCTCAGTCATTTCAACTTTAAATACTGGTGTGATACTCGCCTTAATCAGTACTATTGGTATTTAAACTGTTTCCATTTACATCTCTCCATCGCAGTGATTTTCACATCATGGCAGCCCTTTTCAAGGCACAGTGGAGATATGGAGCTGTAAATGGATGGCAGCTGCACATCCTGTCACTTTCAGCATTGTTTGCAAGTTTCCCCACACTGGGCTGCAATCTAACACAGTGTTACCGAACAATGCAACAGTCTGGGTTTATATATGAATGAAGCAGTGCGGTCTGCACAGCTCCCCATGATGGACATTCAGCCCATGATTATAGATCGAGCATTGGTGTGGGCTGCACAGAGTTCCATTCTGGACATTGCTGGGTTGCATTCAGCAGTACGCTAGCCGGATCTACACAGTGCTCCATCGTGAACATATAATGGATGGAGTGGTTATGTGAGTTGGATTGCGAATGTGAGAGAACTAAACATCTCGTAATGCCTTTATTATTTGTTTTCATTCTTGTGATTGGACCCTGTGCCCCAGTCTCGAGCAGTTGAATGACTGCTTTCTGTTCCTGTGCCCCAGTCTCGAGCACTTGAGTGACTGCTTCTTGTTGCTCTGTCCCAGTCTCGAGCAGTTGAGTGACTCCCTCCTGTTCCTGTTTCCCAGTCTCGAACAGTTGAATAACTGCCTCCTGTTCCTGTGTCCCGGTCTCGAGTAGTTGAGAGATGGCCAAATGTTCCTGTGTCCCAGACTCGACCTGTTGAATAACTGCCTCCTGTTCCTGTGTCCCAGTCTCGAGCAGTTGACTGACTGCCTCCTGTTCCCGTGTTCCAGTCTCGAGCAGGTCAGTGACTCACTCCTGTTCCTGTGTACCAGTCTCGAGCAGTTGAATGACTCCCTCCTGTTTCTGTGTCCCAGTCTCGAGCAGTTCAGTGACACCCTCCTGTTCCTGTGTTCCAGTCTCGAGCAGTTCAGTGACTCCCTCCTGTTCCTGTTTCCCAGTGTCGAGCAGTTGAGTGACTGCCTCCTGTTCCTGTGTTCCAGTCTCGAGAAGTTCAGTGACACCCTCCTGTTCCTGTGTCCCAGTCTCGAGCAGTTCAGTGACACCCTCCTGTTCCTGTGTCCCAGTCTCGAGCAGTTGAGTGACTGCCTCCGGTTCCTGTGTCCCAGTCTCGAGCAGTTGAGTGACTGCCTCCTGTTCCTGTGTCCCAGTCTCGAGCAGTTGAGTGACTGCCTCCTGTTCCTGTGGCCCAGTCTCGAGCAGTTGAATGACTCCCTCGTGTTCCTGTGTCCCAGTCTCGAGCAGTTGAATGACTCCCTCGTGTTCCTGTGTCCCAGTCTCGAGCAGTTCAGTGACACCCTCCTGTTCCTTTGTCCCAGTTTTGAGCAGTTGAGTGACTGTCGCCTATTCCAAGTTTTGTGAAAATAGATGTCCTCCTCCTGCTCCAGAGTAACAGGCTCCAATAGCTCTGTGCTCAACTGCTGCTTCTGTGGAAAGGAGTTGAGGGACTGAAGCCTCTTCACATTCTTTACCACTTTTCTTGAGTAAAAGCCCTTCTCCTGTTTCTGTAAAACACCAACAAATTCGGAATGATTTATTTTTGTATATAACTGTCAGTAATTGAGCAAACAAGCTGACTGACAGTATTCAGAAGCTGAATAACCTACTTCTGTTCCCATGTTAAACACTCAAGAGTTAATAGACACTCAGAGATGTACAGCACGGAAAACGATCCTGCGGTCTGGTCATCCATACCGACCAAATATCCTAAATTAATCTCCTTCCCCCTTGCCTGCAGTTGGCCCATCTCCCTCTAAACACTTCCCATGCGTGTATCCATCCACATGCTTTTTAAAAGGTGTAACTGTACCTGCCTCCACTACCTCTTTTGGCTGTTCAATCCATACACACAGAAACGTCTGTGTGAAAATGTTGTTTTAGCATCCCTTTTTAAATATTTCTCCTCTCACCTTAAACCTTTGTTATCTATATTTGGACTCGTCCATCCTGTGAAAAGACATTGACTGTTTACCTTATCTATGATCCTCACGATTTTATAAACCTCTTTAACGTCACCCCTTAGGCTCAATACTTGAAAATAGCCCCAGCCTATTCAAACTCTCCCTGTAACTCTAACCCTCCAACACCTGCAACATTCTTTTAAATCTCTTCTGCACCCTTTCAAGGTTGACAACATCTCCCCGACAGCAGGGAGCCCAGAATTAAAGGCAATATTACAAAAGTGGCCAAATGTCCTACAGATCCAACACGTCATGCAAAGCACACACCAACAAAAGGGAAGATCACCAAGTGGCTTCTTCACTATGTTATCTACCTGTGACGGCACTTTCAAGGAACTGAGAATCTGTACCACAAGGTGCCTCACAGGACAGCGATCTGGGTTTAATTCCATCAATTAATGACTGTCTGTGTGGTGTTTGTACATTCTCCCCGTGTCTGTGTGAGTTTCCTCCGGGTACTATGTTTTCCTCTGACAGTATAAAGATATGAAGGTAAGGGTAGATTGACCATCCTAAATTGTGCATGGTACCCTGGGATGTGTGGGCGAGGTGGATTAGACATGGGAAATGCAGCCTCAGAAGGATAGGGTAGGGGTTTGTCCAGTGGGATACTGTTGAGAGGATCGGTGTGGCCTCGATGGGTAGAATAGCCTGTTTCCTCACTGTAGGGATTCCGTAACTTCTATGGAGTTATCCTTGATTGGCGACTTTCAACAGGACCCTACCTATATTTCTTACTCTGATATTTCTTGCCAAAATGGAGCACCTCACATTTATCTAAAATAAACTCCATCTGCATCTCCTCAGCTCACCTAATCAACGTCTCATTATATTCTGAGACATTATTCTTCACTGTCGACATTACCACCAAAATTGGAATTATCTACAAACTTACTGACCATACTTCACTTACTCAAGTACAAATGATTTGCATAAGCAACAAAAGACTCACTATTGATCTTTGTGGCACGCCACTGGTCACAGGTCTCCAAGTTCAATGAACAAATGTCCACTGTCACGCCCTGTCCCCAATATTCAAGAAAAAAAAGGACCTAAATGCCGAGCTCTGTAGGATTCCCGGCATTCTAACCTTGCTAACTAGTCTACCATGTCGAACGTTTTGGTTTTCTTACTGAATTGCATAAAGATAACATCCACTGCCCTGCTGTCATCAATCATCTTCTTCAGTTCCTCAAAAAATTCCACCCAGTCAGTGAGACGTGATCTCCAATGTACAAAGCTCTCTTCAGTCCTTGTCTTTCCAAATGCATATACATCCTTTCAATCAACCAGCCCCCGCCCACGCCACCCTCGCCCCCACCGCCAACAATTTAGTCACCATTGACGTCAGGCTCACCAATCTATAGTTAGCTGTATTTCCTTACTTGCTTAAATAATGACACTATGTTAGCAGCCCTCCAGTCTTTTGACGCCTCACCAGTGTAAATCAATAATACAGATATATCAGCAAAATGCTGAGCAATCTCTTTCCGAGCTTCCCACAAACTTCTGGGATACAACTGATCAGGTCACAGGGATTTGTTCACCTTTGTATGTTTTAAAATGTCCGATATCTCCTTGTAATATAGATACTATTCAAGATATCACTATATGTTTCTTCCTTCTCTAACTGTTGCAAGCTCCGCTACATTAAATACTGAGGAGAAATACTTGTTTAGTAACCCTTCCATCTCCTATGGTTACGCACATAGGTAGCCTTACTGACCTGTAAGGTGCCCTATTCTCTCCCTAGTTAATATTTTGCCATTACAGGACGTGTACAGTTGCTTCGTTAACCCTATTTCTAAAGCCATCTCATGTCCATATTTTTCTGACTGGAGTTCCCCATTGACTATACACTTACTTCCCTTATACCCCTCTCGGGACTCACTTGATCTCAGCTCTGTTTACCTGACATATGCCTCCTTCCTTATCTTGACCAGAGCATCAATATATCTAGCCATCCAGCACTCCCTGGACCCACCAGCCTTGCCCATCTCTTTAAAAGGAACACGATGGCTCTGGACTCTCTGACACCAAGTTGTAATCGCCTTGCATTTTCCAACCATCCCTTTACCTGCAAATAGGGTATCCTAATCAGCCTTTCACAGGGCTCACCTAACACTTTCAAAATTGACATTATTCAAAGTAGGAACTTTAATGTTTACATCAGGTCGTTCCTATTCCACAACTAGTTTGAAACTAATATTTATGTGTTACAGATTTGAAAGTTAAATAAACACTTCCTGCCCCACTGGAACAGGTTCGAGAGGCTGAATTGGCTCCTCCTGTCCCTCTGTAATAGACTGGAGAGGCTGAATGACCTCCTCCTGTCCCTCTGAAATAGACTCGAGAGACTTCATGGCATCCTCCTGTCCCTGTGTAACAGACCCGAGACATCAAATGACACTGCAACCCATGGATTACGCACTGCCGGTAAACTGTATCTAATGGTGGTCCAATCATTCTCAGGTACAGAAACACAGAGAACACAATGTACTCCAGGTGCCCTCTCAGTAACACCTCATACAGCTGCAGTGACACATCTCTTTGTTTTGAATGATTCTGTTGGCAAAATGGGCCAATATTCCAGTTTTCCACCTTTCAAGTAGGAACCGACTAATATGGGCTGAATGGCTTTCTCTTATCCCTCTGTAAGAGGCCCATAGGAACAGAATTGTTTTGGCCAGTTCCTGAGCAGCAGTGTCAATGCTCTGTCTCAAGATTATGAAAGAATTTGATAACAGTGCATTAAAACCAGGAGTAGCCTCACACTGGTCAATAAGTACCGTACGTTGTGTTCAGGTATCTAGAAACTTGCCCACCCGACTTCTTTTTATGCAGCCGATCTGGTGTTTTTTAGATATATAACTGCCTCGTTTCATAAACAGAGCGGAACATATATAGACTGCTGCAGTGTTCTGTTAATATTCTCATATACAAGGAAAAAAAGATTAAAAAGTTTGAAAGATTTATGGTCCATCCCTCAGCAACCCTCAACTATTCCATCCAAAACCAGTAAATGAAAAGTGATGTATGGAACTGGTTAACTGAGTCTGTTTGTTCAGTGACTGTGATTAATGCCAACCTCCATGGATTCTAATTATCCCAGTGGAGAGTTTCCATCTTTTAATGATAAATGGCCTCCGTACAATGTGTCAACCCATAACATGAGCGGGAGCATCACCGACAGCACTGCCGGGGATCAGCAGATCCAGAGAGTGGGGGAGGAGAGATCAGACTCTGATAACATTAGACGGGAATGTTCCAAAAATGGATCAGAATCTGAGAACATTAGACATGAATATGTCAACAATAGACAGGAGCTTATCATATTATGTTTGGTATATTTCTGCATTTATTTGGTTGTCATTATCATGGCGGATCTATTACGCTCTTCTCATTTTTCAATACTTCTATTATCCCTTCCTGGCTATCGTTGGTGTTCCTGGTGAGTGTCACTGTCCAGATTTTGTTTTCTATAAACCAGTTATGACTGTATTACTGTTATTTCATATAGTCTACACTTCTTGCCAAAATTATTGTTCCTGTGGAATCTCTCAAACCAGATATTCACTTTACAAACCTCTACTAACTGACATCAATGAAGGTGTACAATTACTGTCTCGCTCTCTGCTCTAGCAGTGTTACTCCGGGTCTCTATGTTGACCTATTCTGTTTCAGGGGAGAACCACAATTCATTATATCATTGCCTTTGCTGTTAAAAGCATGGAGGTCACTGTCTACTGTTCTGGTTACAAACTGCACTTCCTCTACTGTTTCCATCCCATCCCTGGACAATATCTGCAGCAGAAGCAGACACGTCACAAATGTGGGAGGACCCTTTGACACTGAGCTGATTCTTGACACCATTCCTTGACCATTTCTAACTTGAAATACTCATCACTCCAGAAAATATCTCACTGGTTTAGTCCATCTGCTGTTTGAATCTTGAGATATGAAATACAGTCTTAATGAAGGCAAGAATCTGCTGCTGATGCTCCCGTCTTCAAACCTGCCCAAACAATTCTGATTCAAACTCACACCAACCCCCATCCATCTGTCATTCATGCACGCTGACGTATATTGCTGTTGTGTCTGGCAAAGCCTTTATTTTAACATTCTCAAACACTTTACCTTATCTGTCCATGAAACTTCCCTCGTTCTCTCTGTTGATTAACAAAAAGCCTGCCAGTTGTTCGTATTTAAAATTGTTTTCTTCATGTGCGTTCTTTCTCAGACAATGAGTTTCTCATTTAACCACGTCAATCACGCGCACACATGCACACTCTCTCTCTCTCTCTCCCTGATGAACACACACACACAAGCAGAGAGAGCAAACCTTCCCATTGTAGGCAGTAACCTGATGTGAATATAGTAAGCATATGATAGTAAAGTTTGCAATACTCTCATACTGGGCAGATAGTGCAATTTAATGAGCAACACGCGAGCATGATCTGCACAGCTCTCCATACGGGGCTGTCATCTTGTCCCAGTTAATGTTGTTTGTGGTGTTCTGTGAAGCAGATTCAGAATTTGATGTAACAAACCATTTCAGCTTATCTGGCAATGCCTTTATTGAATGTTCTCATTCTTGTAATTTTACTCACGAAGATCTCACTTCTCCAGTTAGTCCCACTGCCCTGACTTTTTCACCACATTTCCACAACATCTTTTCAGTTAATTAACTGTCTGTTTCAGTGTTTAATGTGAATCTCTCTGTCCCTTTTTATCTTTCCCTGGCCTTGGGTTTTGGATCCCTAGTGTATCGAGTGCTGGCATTGTGTAGCTCAGAAATAATGAAATGGGGTGTGATAAGCGGTTGTTCACTTCCTGGTATGTCCCATATGATGGTCCATGGATAGGCGTGTTTCAGAAGTTATGAGAAACATCCTTGTAACTTGGTCAGTACCTATGGCTGTCCCTCTCAGGTGATCTTGCGATCAGTAACACGAGGAAGCCCACTGAGTAAAGGACCAGGCATCTAAATTGCCTGATAATGCTGTCACTTTTTTTAAATAAAAGGTTATTTTATCCTTTTTTTAGTAAGATATCTTAAAGGCCAAACTGCCTACTGAAAATGGCTCAAGTAAATAAATTACGGGGCTTTTAGGGCTTTTTAAAATAAATTGTAGTAACAATGGCCAGCTGGCACAGACCAGGCTTTCTAGGTTTCTTTTTATTGTAGCTATAACAATCACCAGGTGCTTGGGGTCCCAGAAGGTTGGAAGTTTTAGTAAATTATCCCGAGCTGCTATTCTCTCTGGAACCTCACTTGATGCTGTTTCCTCCTGGAATGGAGTACTGTATGCAAGAACACATGTCTGAATGTTCCTTTTTACCAAGGGGTGAGTTTAGGTGATGTTAGTATATTGGAACAGTTCATTTGTAGAAGGTACTGCATCTATAATTCGGTTAAGATTTCCAATATTTAAGTTATTCTAAATTCCTCTTCATTTTGTCTGGATTTTCATTAGAGTGTTTAAATATATTGCGTTTTACTTAATGGTGAGTGGTTTGACTAGTAGCATCACATCTGGAACTCCCACTTCACATCTACCATTAAAATAAGGAAAGATCGGCATCCAAGCTACCTTCTTAAAATAGTTTGAGGCGGTCTGGTTGGTCTATAGCAAACTGGGGTCTCTTGTCTGGTTCTAAGTCGATAATACCAAATTGGGTTTAGAATTACAATCCATGCAGTATGCAAACAGGCCATTCGACCCAACATGTTCATACTGACCCTATGAGGAGTAAACTACCCAGACCCATTCCTTTACCCTATTGTTACACATCTACCCCGACTAAGGCACCCAACCCACACATCCCTGAAAACTATGAACAATTTATCATGGCCAATACACCTGACATGCACATCTTTGGATTGTGGGAGGAAACCAAAGCATCCAGAATAAGCTCATGCAGACACTGGAGAGAATGCACCAGGAGACTATTGGGTTCAAAGGTCGCGTATAAAGATTCAGTCACCAAGAGTTCTCTGGGTGTGGAAAAGTGAAGTTGTGGGTTTTAAAAAAGGTAATGAAGGCAAAACTGTAGGAATTGACAGACAAGTTGGAGTTGGGGTTGCGATTGTCTGTGAGAAAATGTGAGATGATTACAACGATAGCTCGGCAATTACATTTGGTGGAACCGCCATCAGACTCTTTGGAAATGGCTGGAATTCAATTTCAAATGAGGCACTTTGAACATGAGAAGGAATTGAAACAGTTTGAATTATGATGAAAAGTAGAAATAAAAGAAAGGGAAATGAAGAAGAAAGAGAGAAAAGGGCAGAAGAAAAGCAAGAGTTTCAACTTAAGAAGTTAGCAATTAGAGAGAAAAGTTGACATAGAGGGCGGAGTTGAAGATAGACGGTCGGCTGGATGAGGAGGTTAGTGAGGTTGAGCAACCCTATTGTAAACAATGGCCTAATGGGGTTCTGTTTAAATGCATCCAGGCATTCTCCAAATTTGATGAGAAGGATGGGGAAGCCTTTTGAATTTCGTTTGAGAAGTAGCTAAGCAAATGCAGACACCAGTGGCCATGTGGATTTAGTGGATCCAAACAAAGCTGATAGGTATTTGCATCCCTATCGGATGAGGTATCTGGCCAGTATGGAGTGGCCAGTATGCCAACTGAAAGTGCATATGAACTTATGCCAGAAGCTGACAGACAGCATTACAGGAATCTAAAAAGGGGTCTCTGGTTAAACGCGCATTGAGTTTGAAAGGATCAAACAAAGTAATTTTGAAAAGTGGGTAAAGGTATTAAAAACAGAGCAAACCTATGACACTGTTAGAGAGATTCTTATTTTGGAGAAGTTCAACAATTCACTTTCTGCAGTCGTGAGAACTCGTGTGGAAGAGCTGAGTGTTAAAATGGCAAGGTGAGAAGCTGAAATGGCTGATGATGCTGATTGAGTTCAGAAATCAAAGTTTGGTTTCTGTGAGAGATTGAAGAATGTGTGATATCTTCTTAAAACATTTGCCTGTGAGAGTAAGATTTACTGGGCTTAGGCCAGTAGTAGCAGGTAAAGAGGTTAGAGCATTAAGAGGGACAGAAACATGTAATTCTTTTACACGGAGACATGGGGAGCTGTGTCATTCAGAAGGACTATTTAAAGATGAGATGGGCTCCATTATGTAACGTGTGGTTGGAGGGTCCAGTAGAAACATTAACAGATTTATTTCACAATGGGGAAGGAGGCCTTGTGCTTGATGTTGACGTTCCAACATTTTCACATTTAAATTGCCAATAACATACATGAGACAAATCTTTTTCACTGATCGTGATCCCTTAAAGTTTTTGGAGGAACTTAGGGAGAAGAATACCAGTCTGTTTCGATTGAGCTTATTATTGCTGCCATTAATTTGAAATTATACAGGTGACAGGGCGAGAAAACCTACGTTTTGACACCTTGTGGAGACTTGGATGAAGAAAGACAAAGGCATTCTGTGGCAGGAGTAAAATGACTGAAATCGAAATAGTTGTGAACATTTGTATGCTCAGAGTCAATGTAATATATATGCATTTCAGTCTACTAGTAGATGAAGATCAGGAGATCTAAAATGAATCCACATTTGTGCATTGATGGATTATTTTATTAAAGAACGAGTTGTGAAGATATTGTCATTGTAAAACGTTTATTTTCGATTTTTTTTTTGAAGAGACGTTTTAAAGGCAGAGGTGCAGAACTGCTGTCTGAAAACAGTTTAAGTAAATAACTGAGAAAGCCTTTAGGTTTTATTAAAACGTGGTAACAATGGAAGGGCAGTGGCCAGCTCTCCCAGACCAGGTTCCTCATTTTGTTTTTAGCTGCAGCATTCAGAAGCTGTTGAGGATCCTACAAGGGTTGGAAGTTTCAATACATGATCCACAGCTGCTTTTCTCTCTGAGATCTCTGTTGATGTTGTAACCTCCGGGATTGGCAAACTGCTGTAAGGATCTGTATTTGAATATACAAAGCAAAGCAGTGTAAACCAAGAGGGTACGGTATCTATTGTTTGTGTAAGTGTTCCAACATATTAGGTCTCCCAAAATATTCTTTGCTTTGATTTTATTTTAACTAAAGCATTTGAATAGATTATATTTTGCTTAATGTTGAGTGGTTTGACCAGTCACAACATATCTGGATCGCACACCTCCCATCTATATTCAAAATAAGGAAAGGTTTGGGTCTAAGCGGCCTTCTTAAAATATTTTGGGGAGATCTGGACTGGTCCACAACACGTGAAGCCAAGAGATTTGTGATGAATCCTGTACTAGAAAATTAAGTGGAGGGGCTGGGGATGGTTTGCTGGAGGATATGCTGTGAGCTGCCTCAGACATGCAAGGAGACCTGAGGATTTGGTGACCCAACGCTGGATGCAGCATCTGCTTCTGTTACATGAACAACAAATGGAGCAGAGGCTGCAGAGAGGGGAACTCTGAAACCACGCAGTGAGTGTGTGTGTGGGGAAAGGGATCTGCTGTATCCACATTGGATTTTCCAGGTACAGCTTCCCAAGCTTCACTTAACTCAGGAGCAGAGTGTGAGGGGACACTGATTGAACAAAGAGCTGGTCATAGAATGGTATCACCTCCACCTCCTTCAACACGACCTGCAGTTTCACACCAGGGGGAGGATGGTGCTGGCAGTGGCTGTTAGGGTTACTGTTTCTCATACAGCTTCTATGTCCAGAACATTCCAGGCTGGACAAGGTGACACATCCATCATTTCCCAATATCTCAACATCAATGTCGTGTTGAAGGAGGTGGAGGTGATACCATTCAATCCGGGTAGATCCAGTATAGTGGGATTTCCGTTGGTGTACAGTGCATCTGCAGAGTACCCATGTCAATGGGGAGAGGTAGAGGAACTGAAGGATTTCTCTCTCTATTAATGTAACGCATGCACAGTACATCATGTTGGTGAATACCCACTGTCCTGGTAGCAGTCATGGCCTCTTCATTCAGAAGCAGTCAGCCATTTTCATCGTCATCGAGTCTCCACGTGGAAAGAAATGAATACATCTTGGATAAAGGACATCCTCTTGATGCAGGTTTCAAAACACCATCCCCACCATCAATCAACCACATCAAAGTATTTCATGTGTACGCAGAGCAATGGGGTCACTTGGAGTACGTGGGAGCTGACAAACAGGGATGGAGGAAAACCTGCCATTTCTGAACGGGTCTGAGTGAACCTCCCAGAACACAGTATTAATAAGTCCTGTAATCCCTCTCCATTTCAGTAGCATACTGCCTTCCATTATTTCTACAAATGAAATGACAGTTTATATCATGCTGGATTCCACCTGACAAACTATTATCTATTGTCTTTACCTCTCTGAATCTATTTGCAGACTCTCCACCCTCTCTTGATAATTTAATCTCTTGCTTATCACAGCGACATCACCAAACGCAGCATCTGTATATCTGTTCCATCTTCCTGATCATTAATATAGACTGTAAATAGTTGAGAACCCAGCGCTGGTCACTGTGTGGCGCGACTGGTTACGTTCTCTCTAACTCCTTTATCCTGAGTGCCTGTTTCCTGTATGATACCCAATCCTCCCTCATTCCTGTACAACACAGTTGAAGAGTTGAATAAGAACAATGAGCATCTGTGAGGAATCCAACCCCTCGATGAGGCTGATGTCAACGCGGCATCTGTTCCACTTTCCTGCCATCTCTCCATCCTAAAACTCTAGT
Organism: Hemiscyllium ocellatum; assembly: GCF_020745735.1. Taxonomy (NCBI): domain Eukaryota; kingdom Metazoa; phylum Chordata; class Chondrichthyes; order Orectolobiformes; family Hemiscylliidae; genus Hemiscyllium; species Hemiscyllium ocellatum. Next base: position 41,596,772 of record NC_083433.1, on the reverse strand, counting down.
CTCTTGTTGTAGATTGCGACACATGAAAAAAAATCCACCCACATCTACACTTTCAATTACCTTTCGAATTTTACAGAACTCGACGAGATTTCCTTTCATTCTTATAAACTCGAGCGTGTAGGCCTAAACTGCTCAATTTCGCTTCATAAGTCAAACACTTCAAATATGGAATCAATCTAATGAAGCTCTTCTGAATTGCCTCCAATGGAAATACCTCATTCTGCAGGACACACAAACTGTACTCCAGTTGCAGCCTCACTAATGCCTTACATAGCTACACCAACACTCCCTACTCTATTCTTTTATAAGTAAACACTGAAATTATGTTTGCATTTCTCATTACTTGCAGTACCCGCATGCAGGTTTTCTGTGATATGCAAGCAGACATCCAGATCCCTCTGCACCTAAGCACTTTGAACTTTCTCGCCATTTGCATAATAATTTGTCTCTCCATTAATACTGGCCAACTTGAATAGCACCATTTTTTTTCTCAAGGTTTGTGAAGGTTTGTAGCTCAGGTTGAGATTTAGGGTATATGTTTGCTCCTTGAGCTGTAGTTTTGATATCCAGACGTTTCGTTACCTGGCTAGGTAACATCATCAGTGGCGACCTCCAAGTGAAGCAAAGCTGTTGTCTCCTGCTTTCTATTTATAACTTTCTCCTGGATGTGGATTCTGGGGTTTGTGGTGATGTCATTTCCGGTTCGTTTTCTGAGGAGTTGATTGATGGCATCTAGATCTATGTGTTGTTTATGGAGTTGTGGTTGGAGTGCCAGGCCTCTAGGAATTCTCTGGCATGCCTTTGCTTAGCCTGTTCCAGAATAGATGTGTTGTCCCAGTCAAAATGGTGGATTTTTTCATCCATGTGTAGGGCTATGAGAGAGAGGGGGCCGTGTCTTTTTGTGGCTAGCTGGTGTTCGTGTATCCTGGTGGTTAACTTTCTTCCTGTTTGTCCTACGTAGTGTTTGTGGCAGTCCTTGCATGGAATTTTATAGATGTCATTGGTTTTGTCCATGGGTTGTACTGTGTCTTTTAAGGTTGTTAGTTTTTGTTTTAGAGTGTTGGTGGGTTTGTTTGCTAGTAGGATTCCGAGGAGTCACACTAGTCTGGCTGTCATTTCTGAAACTTCTTTGATGTATGGTAAGGTGGTTAGGGTTTCTGGCTGTGTTTGGTCTGATTGTCGTGGTTTGTCCTTGAGGAATCTGCGCACTGTATTTCTTGAGTATCTGTTCATCTTGAGATCGTCGTATAGGTGGTTCTCCGCTGTTTTGCATATCTCGTCTGAGCTACAGTGTGTGGTGGCTCGTTGGAATCGTGTCCTGATACACCTTCGTTTGTGTGTGTTGGGATGATTGCTGGTGTAGTTAAGTATTTGGTCAGTGTTTGTCTGTTTTCTCTATATGCAGGTTTGTAGTTCTCCATTGTCCTTTCTTTCGACTGTGACGTCCAGGAATGCGAGTTTGTTGTCGGTTTCTTCCTCCTTGGTGAACTTTATGCCTGTGAGAGTGTTGTTGATGATGTTAAATGTCTCTTCTGCCTTGTTTCATTTTGTGATGCCAAAAGTGTCATCTACGTAGCGAACCCAGATATTTGGTTTGATGATTGGTAGGGCTGTTTGTTCTAGTCCTTGCATTACCGCTTCTACTATGAATCCTGATAAAGTGGAGATTCCATGGGTGTGTCGTTGGTTTGCTTGTAGACTATGTTTTTTGAAGGTGAAGTGGGTGGTGAGGCACAGGTCCATTAGCTTCATGATGTTTTCGTTGGTAATGTGATTGATGGTGGTTGGTGTGTGTGTGATGGTCTCTTCTAAAAGTGTGGTAAGTGTTTCCGTTGCCAGGTCGATGTTAATGGAGGTGAACAGTGCTGTTATGTCGAATGAGATCATTGCTTCGTCTTCCTCTATGTTGGCGTTTTTGATGATTTTTAGGACTTCCTGGGTGGAGTGGATGGAGTGTTGTGACTCTTCTACTAGGTATTTTAGTCTTGTGTGTAGTTCTTTGGCTAGTCTGTAAATTGGTGTTCCGGGTAGTGCGACTATAGGTCTGAGGGGGGCTCCTGGTTTATGGATTCTTGGTAGTCCATAGAATTGTGGCGTGCTGGTCCCATCGGGTTTCATTTTCTGGAAATCTGTCTTGTTTTATTGTCCGGAATTGTGTAATTTTCTTAGGAGATAAGTAATTTTGTTTCCTAGTTGTGTGGTCGGGTCAAGCGGCACCTGTTGGTAGGTGTTGGTGCCTGCGAGTAGTGCATTAGCTTTTTCTATGTAGTCCCTTCTGTTCAGGATGACTGTGAGCCGACCTTTGTCTTCAGGTAATATAATGATGTCTTTGTCTTTTTTGAGGTTTTCTAGGGCTTTCTTTTCTTGTGTGGTCAGTTTGTTTCCTTCCCTCTTTCGGCTGAGAATAGATGCAACTGTCTGTCTGATCGTTTGTTGTGTTTCTTCCATGAGATTGTTGTCCTTCAATGTGGTTTCTAATGCCGCTAGTAATTCCTTCTTGTCAGCGTCTCGGTAATTGAAATTTAATCCTTTGACGAGTACCGCTTTTTCTGTGTCTGATAGGGTCCGGGCTGATAAGTTCTTTATCCATGCCCCTGTCTGATCGGTTTTGTGTTTTTTTTGTGAGTTTGTCCAGTTTTTTCTTCACGTCCCGATTTTTCTTTATCTGTCTTTGTCGTTGTTCGGTGTTGATGGCTTGTTCTATCACGTCTGACCATACTTGGTTTGTTGCTTGTTTGAATAACGGCTTTTGGCGCGCAATGTCCCGTTTGTATTTTCAGAGTCTGTGGTGGGCATCATTGATTAATTCTCGGAGCATTCTGCGGCCGTTTTGTTCTGTTAAACTTTTGGCTTGAGGTGTTTTTATCGGCGTTTATATTGCAGACATTTTGGCAGTAGTTGTTTTCTTAAACATTCATGCAGGAAGTACAGTTGTTCGCGGGTGGAACTCTCTCGGATGGCATTCCTTTCCCATCTACGGGCAAGTTGTAGTGTGTTGAGCTCATGGCTTTTGCAAGGTTTGTGAAGGTTTGTAGCTCAGGTTGAGATTTAGGATGTTGGTTTGCTCGCTGAGCTGTAGGTTTGATATCTAGACGTTTCATTACCTGGCTAGATAACATCAATGGTGGCGACCTCCAAGTGAAGCGAAGCTGTTGTCTCCTGATTTCTATTTACATCATTCTCCTGGATTGGGTTCCGAGAGTTTGTGGTGATGTCATTTCCGGTTCGTTTTCTGAGGAGTTGATAGAGGGCATCTAGATCTATGTGTTTGTTTATGGCGTTGTGTTTGGAGTGTCAGGCCTCTAGGAATTCTCTGGCATGTCTTTGCTTAGCCTGTCCCTGGATAGATGTGTTGTCCCAGTCGAAATGGTGGCTTTTATTTTTGGTGGCACTCCAAACACAATGCCAGAAACAAACATATAGATTTAAATGCCATCTATCAATCTCTCAGAAAACGAACAGGAAATGACATCACCACAAACCCCAGGAACCCCATCCAGGAGAAAGATATAATTAGAAAGCAGGAGACAACAGCTTCGCTTCACTTGCAGGTCGCCACTGATGATGTTACCTCGCCAAGTAACGAAACGTCTGGATATCAAACCCACAGATCAGCGAGCAAACATACTCCCTAAAAGCCCCATATTTCTTCACTTTAATTTTCCTTGCTAAATGTTGGCCCATTCACCCTTCCTATCCATATAGATTTAAAATCTCTTCCATCATCATTCTGAAGTAATTTCCCATCGATGCTAGTGTCATCTGAAAATGTGGCATCGTATCTTCGATCCCATCAACAGAGTACAGTCATTCCATCGATCGCAAGTGGTTGAGGCATGAGTCCTGAAATCAATGTCACCCCACAAATTGCATTTGCCAAAAGAAAATTATACATTTATTCCATCTGACTCCATTTTGTTGGTTAACCAATCGTCCATCCAAGCTAATAAATTACTCCTAGACCCATGTTGTCTGATCTTAGCACTTACTCTTTGGAGAAGCGACATATCCAATGCCTTCAGGAAGGCCAGATATGTTCCATCTCCAGGATTTCCACGACCCACCTTGTTTGTGATATCTTCAAATAACTCAAGCAAACAATTCAAACACGGTTTAGCCTAAGTAAAACCACGTTGACTCAGATGAATTGTGGTTTAACTTTGCAAATATTCTGAACAATGGACTCTAATAATTTGCCTTAAATTACAATAGTTTATTGTTACACTTTCGTCCCTAATGTATACCATTATTACAAGTTCTTCCCTTTTGAAAAGCTTTATGTTTTCTTTTAATTCCTGTTTAAAAAGCACACGCTTTTAAGAGATCTGGTCCAAATGCTGTGTGAGAGCCACGTGTGGCTGAATGGACACATCATCCTGCTGGTGTACAAAATCGATGGCTGACGTCTTTCTGGTGTTTCCATGTTGCCATCTCCAAGGCCAGAATGAGTAATCAGAAGAGCTAATTGAAAAATTTGCTGGAAAGGACATTTTGGGAACAGTGACCACAATGTACTGGTTTTATTTTATGCTGTTTGAGTACACGACAGTTTTTGTTTTATTTGAAGTAACTGTTATAAATCTGAGTCATGCAAGCCATCAAGGTGTGAGGAGAAAGTCGGGACTACAGATGCTGGAGATCAGATGCGAAGAGTGTGGTGATGGAAAAGCACAGTCAGGCCGCATACTAAGAGCAGATAAATCGATGTTTCGGGCATATGGCCTTCATCAGGAATGAAGCTTATGGGTCAAGGGGGCGGAGGGATAAATGAGAAGGGGGTGAGACAGGGGGAGGTTGGCAGGGATTGCGGTAGGTAGATGAAGGTAGGGTTGAAAGTGATCGTTGATGAAGGTAGACAGACCGCCTCATCTGCTGCATTCATTGAACCCAATGTGTCCTTCTCTACATTGGCGAGGTAGAATGTGGAACATTTCAGAGAACATCTCTGGGACAGCCACATTGAACAATTCCATCGCCTTGTGGCTGAGCACTTCAACTCCCCTTCCCACTCTGCCAAGGACATGAGGGTCCTGGACCTGCTCCATAGCCAAACCCGTGCCACCAGAAGCCTGGAGGAAGAAAGCCTCATCTTCTGCCTGGCGACCCTCCAAACACAGGGGATCACAGTGGATTTCCCCATTTCCCCTAATCCCACCCTATCCCACTCCAACCTTCCAAGTCAGCACCGCCCTTTTGTACATTCCCATGCGTCCACCTTCCTTGCTGTCAATCTGGTCCACCCTCCTCTCCGAGTATCTCTTTCAACCCCACCTTCACTTACCTATTTGATGAAAGGAAGCAGCTTAGAAAAATGCCAAGTTGTAGTAATCCCGTGGATTCAGAGAAATGTAGGACCCAGCAAAGAATGACCATGAAACTGAGAAGAAAATCGAAAATAGAAAAAGCATGCAGACGAAAGAAAAACATAAAAACTGCTCAAAAGCATCTATCAAGGTCTAAAAAAAATAAAAACAAGGTCAAATGTGGAACAGTTGGTGTGCGTTCAGGATAGTTTATTGCAGAGAACAGAGAAATCTCAGGGAAAAGAAACAGTTTATTTGCGTCTATCTTCATTGGAAGAATGTTCAGAAATTCTTCCAGAAATACCAAGTGACCATGGGACTTTTGTAAGTAAAGTCAAAGATTATTCTTATCAATGTTGAGTTCATCTTTGAAAAGAAAGCTGGATTGAATATTTATGAATCTGACAGACCAGATGTACTTCATACAAGGATTTATGAGGAAGCAGCAATAGACATGTTGATTGCATCGCGGATTTTTACTTAACCTACCGACACATTCTCGAAAGTCATTTCGCCAATCAGTATAAGGCAAAGGTTACAAATATTATCCAACATTTTGAGAAAGGATAAAGGTGGAGAGTGGTGAACTACAGAGCAGTTATCTTGTCATCTGCAGTCGGCTGTCTATTGGACTCGATTACAAAGAACATGCGACTACATATGTAGAAGGTAAGCACATCACTTGGGAGTGTGAGAATATACCGATGAAAGGAAAACGAGAAGTGGCAAACATTTTCTTTGGAATGGTTTGAAGATGATTCTTGTGGACACAGACAATGAAGAACCAATGGATAACGTAGAGTTGAATATTCATGAGATTTTTTTAAAAAACTCACAAAGTAAGCTCATAAGAAAGGTTAAAGCGAGAGGTATTAGGAAGAACATATGAAAATAGCAAAGAAAAAAATAGTTTTACATTCAGGTGATTGTAACTGGAATATAGAAGACGTCATGCACCAGTTGTATCGAGTGTTGATGAGAGTATTTTGTATTGTTCGGAGTCCCAATCTAAGAAATAAGATATTGACTACAGAGGAACTGCAAAAGGTATTATTCAGATTCATCCCTAAAACGGCAAGATTTTCTGATGTGGACACTCACCCTGTGATCTCGAGTTTTGAAACATGAGAGGTGGTTGCAGTGAAACTTAGAAACACAGAGGGGACTGAATAACAGGGACATGGAGAAGTACAAGTAGGCGAGATCTGTGAGAATCCCAAGATATTCCACACGGACAAGTAGAGCAGAATAATCAGCAAACAGTTAGTGTCCATTAGAAACCAAAGGGGCAATCTGTGTGTCACGCTGGAGAACATTGATGGATTGTTACATGAGACCTTCGCATCTATTTTACTTTAGAGACGGAGAAGACAAGTACAGAATTCAAGGAGATGGATGGGGAGTGTCTTGAACAGATTGATGTAAAATACGAGAAAGGATTTGATGCTTTGTTCTGTATAAATTTGGACCTATCTCCATGTCTGAATGAGTTGTATCACAGGCGGCTGTTGGGGTGAATGGAGGAAAGACCCTGACTGAATATTTTAATTAGGATCTGACCATAGGGGAGGTGCCAGAGAACTGGAGAACTGCTAACACGATTCCACTTCACAGTTCAGGTGGGAGAGATAGACCAGGGAATATAGACGAGCGGGTGTTAGGTCACTGTTAAGGAAACTACTGGAGAAAATAGGGAAGGAGAAAATTGAACTCCAATCAGAGTCTCAAGTCTGATCAGGGATAATCCATCATGACTTTATCAGAAGGAAGTGACATCTAATAGATGTGATTGAATTAGTTTGAGGAGGTCGATTCTTTAGCTTTATAGGAAAGCCTTTGACAAATTTCCAGCTGGGAAACTGAAAAATAATGTAAAATCTCACAATATAAATGATAACTTGACAAGTTACAACGAAAATTGTCTTCGTGGCAGGAGGCAGAGGGTAGTGAGAGAAGGCTGTTTGTGTGACTGGAGACCAGTGCCCCCTGGTGTACCACAGGGATCAGTGATGTGTCCCTTATTGTTTGTGTTATTGATAACAAAAACAAATGTGAATGTGGAGGGGTCTAGGTGGAGAGGCAGGGAGGTGTGATAAGTAAGTGTATGTTTGACATAAAGATTGACCGGTGGGTTCGCAGTGAGGAGGAAGGCCTTAAGTTACAGGAAGATGCAGATGAAATGCTCAGATGGGCAGATACATGGCGGATGGAATGTAACCCTGATAAATATGAGGTGATGCACATTGGGAGAAGGAACCAGGCAGGGGAGGACTCAATGAATGGCAGCACACTGGCAAGCTCAGATTGTGCTTCTCCACACATCCCTGAATGTGACTGGACAGGTTAATGCTTAAAAATGTGTTGCTGGAAAAGCGCAACAGGTCAGGCAGTATCAAAGGAGCAGGAGAATTGACGTTTCGGAAATATTCCTGAAGAAGGGCTTATGCTCGAAACAACGATTCTCCTGCTCCTTTGATGCTGCCTGACCTGCTGCGCTTTTCCAGCAACACATTTTTAAGCACTGATCTCCAGCATCTGCAGTCCTCACTTTCTGCTGGGCAGGTTAATGGACTAGTTAAGAATTGGACCTTGAGTATTGTGTTTCCTTATCAAGGTGTAGATATAAGACCTATACAGGGCTTTGGTTCAGCCAAAATGGAATACTGTATGTAGCTCTGGGAGCCACATTCCAGGAAGGATGTGATTGTACTGGAGAGAGTGCAGAGGTGATTCACCAGGATGTTCCCTGGGGTAGACCATATCAGCTATGGAGAGAGGCTGGATAAGCTCAGGTTGTTTACTTTGGAGCAGAGAAAGCTGAGGAGTCAGTGATTCAGAATGATAAGATTATAAGCGACACGGACAGGGTGGATAGACAGCAGCTGTTCCTTTTAGTCAGAGGGTCAAGAACAAAGGAGCAGACTTTTAAAGTGAAAAGTTTGAGGTTCAGAGATGATTTAAACATTTTTTCACCTCGAGGTGTGGGCTTCTGGGACTACTTCCTGAGAGGGGAATTATCACGAGTAACCTCACAATCGTTAAAAAAGTACTTGGACAAGCACTTGGAAGTATCATAACATTCCAGGCTATGGGACTGCTGTAGAAACTGGGACTAATATAGATCGTGCTGTACTTCTGTTGGCACAGAGTCTTTGCTCCTGTGAGTGTACATGTGGAAGGTCAATTATTGGAGCATTTTAAGGCAGGAATTGATGAGTTTCTGAAGAGTTATATTCATAAGGGTTGTAAGAGTGAACTGTAATAGCTTGTTAAATTATGTCAATGTGAGAAATATACGAAAACAAGTGTAGTTTCCTTACAGTTTGGAACCAGAGAATGGAGAATGGGGAACAGGGAAATGGTAGAACTATGAAGCCACTACTACAGTTCTGTCTTCACAAAACTTTCTAACAATATAAGGAAAACCAAGTCTGATGTGGCAAAATGATAGAGTACGTGGAACATAGAACATAGTAAGTAAATGGTTTAGCAGAAATTATTGTGGCTGAAAGTAATAGTGATAGACAACAGTAACATCGATTTATGAAATGGGAATTATGTTTGAGAAGCAAACTGGCTGACAAATGAAAGAGCAGCAATGGATGTAAAACATTTTCATTTTTAGGAAAATGTTGTTAAATCTCCAAGCCCAATTTGCAATATCAAATCTGAAGTGGATTGGGGCTAATATATGGACATGTTTCGAGAATGGGACAGCTGGCAGGAAACAGTGAATAGAAATAAACAGACTCGTGAAGCAGCAGCCTGACATTGTATGTAAGGTATGATTCTGTGGGTATGGCCATGTCCCAGACACCCCATTACCTTCCCCGGATATCTCCTGTCTCATCAGCAGGACGGACACAGTAGAAGTGGCGGCACAGTGGGATACAGTTGGAAGGGAATTGCTCTTGGAGTCCTCAACAATGACTCCGTATCCCATGAAGTCTCATGGCATTAGTTTACACATGGGAAAGGAAACCTCCTGCTGCTTACCATGTACCAGCTTCTCTCAACTGATGAATCAGTACTCCTCCATGCTGAACAACACTTGGATGAAGCACTGAGGGTAGCACGGACGCAAGATGTACTCTGGGTGGGGTATTTCAATGTTCACCACCAACACTATCTCAGCTACAGCATTATTGATCAAGAAGGCTGGGTCCTAAAGGATATAACTGCTAGAGTGGTTCTGCGGTAGGTGGTGAAGGAACCAACAAGAGGAAAATGTATATTTGGCCACAGCCTTACTAATCTGCCAATTGCAGAAGTATCTGTCCATGACAGTAACGGTAAGAGTGACCAAAACATAGTCATTGTGGAGACAAAGTCACACCTTCACATTGAGAATTACCTCCACCATTTTGAGTGGTACTATCACGGTGCTAAATAGGACAGACTTCGAACAGATCTAGCAGCTCAAATCTGGATGTCCATAAGGTGTTGTGGGTCATCTGTAGGAGCGGAATTGTACACCCGCACAACCTCATGACCTGGCATATCCCCCTCGCAACAATTACCATCAATCCAGAGGATCAACCTTGGTTCAATGGAGTGTGCAGGATGGCAGGAGCAGCACTGGGCATACCTGACAATGAGGTGTCAGCCTGGTGAAGCCACCAAACAGGACTACTCGTGGGCCAAACAGCATAAGCAGTAAGTGATATACAGAGCTAAGTGATCCCACAAGCAAAGGATCAGAACTAAGCTCTGCAGTCCATCCACATCTAGTCGAGAAACGTTGGGGACAATTTAACAATTTACTGGAGGAAGAAATTCTGCAAATAACTCCTACCTCCATGATGGAAGAGCCCAGCGCTTCAGTGTATAAGATAAGGCTGATGCATTCGCAACAATCTTCAGTCTGAAATGCTGAGTGGATGATCCATTTCAGCCCCTCCAGTGGTCCGCAGCGATTCAGCTACCAGTCATCAACCAATTCGATTCAGTCCACGTGATATCCAGAAACAGTTGGAGATACGGGAAACTCCATAGGGTCCATAATTTGACAACATTCTTGCAATAGTACCGAAAACTTGTGCTCCATAACTTGCCACTCCCCGAGCCAAACTGTTTCAATACAGTTACAACAATGGCTTTTCCAGATTATGTGGAAAATTACCCCAAGTATCTCCTGTATATAAAAAGCAGAACAAATCCAATCCGGCCAATTACTGCTCCAACAGCCTACTCTCGATCATCAGAAAAGTGGTGGAAGGTCTCAGTGCTTTGAAGCAGCAACCTGCTCAGCAATACCCTGGTGAATGACGCCCAGTTTAGGCTCCCCCAGGGTCACTCAGCTCCTGACCTCATTACCTTGGTTCAAACATGGACAAAAGAGATGAATTCCAGAGGTGGGGTGAGAGTGACAGCCCTTGAATCAAGGCGGCCTTCGACCCTGTGTGATATCAAGGGACCTTAGAAACACTGGAATCAATGGATATCGGGGCAAACTCCCCGCTGGTTAGAATCATACCTGACACGTAGGAAGATGGTCATGGTTGATGAAGGACAGTCAACTCAGCTTGATGTCTGTAGGAGTCCCTCGAGCAGTGAACAGAAACTTCTTCAGGGCTGCTTCATCAATAACCTTCCCTCCATGTTAAGGTCAGAAGTGGGGATGTTCGCCAATGATAGTACAATGTTCTGCAACATTTGTGGCTCCTCAGATCCTGAAGCAGTCCATGTTCAAACACGACAAGATCTGGACAGTATCCAGGCTAGCAAGTGGCAAGTAATGTTCAGCCCACACGAATGCCAGACCATGACCATCACTAATAAAATACAATCTAACCTGCCCCTTGGCATTCAATGGTGGTACTATCACTGAATCCCCCAGTATCAAAGTCCTGGTGGGTAATCATTGCTCAGAAACTCACTCATCTCGCCACATGAACACTAAGAGCAAGTCCGAAGCGAGGAATGCTGCAGCGAATAACTCACATCCTGATTTCCAAAATTCTGTCCATCATCTACAATTTATGTGAATACAATATAGGTCAGAAGTGTGACAGAAGACTCCCAGTTTGCCTGGATGAGTGCAGCCCCAACAACACTCCAGAAGCTTTATACCATCCAGGACAAAGCAGCCCGTTTGACTGGCCCTTCGTTCACAATGCTCCACCATCAACGCGCAGCAGCAGCAGTGTTTTACTATCCACATGCTGCAATGAAATGATTCACCAAAGATCCTCAGAAACCATCTTTCCAATTCATGACCACTTCTATCTAGAAGGACAAGGGCTACATATGTGTGGAAATACCATCATCTTTAGGTTCCCCTCCAAGCCATTCACCATCCTGACTTGGAAATATATCACAGCTCCTTCACAGTCGCTGGGTCAGAATCCTGGAATTCTCTCCCTAATGGCATTGGAGGTCAACCACAGCAGGTGGACTGCAGTGTTCAACAAGGCAGCTCACCACCAACTTCTCAAGGGCAACTAGGGGCAGGCAATAAATGCTGTCCCAGCCAGGGACACCCAGATTGTCGAAATACAGAAATAGAAATTAACTGAGGACGGTTGCTGAGGTATCACAGAGATCGGTGTTTGGGGCCCAACTGTTCTCAATGTCCTTTAAATATTTGGTTGCTGGAATCTGATGCAATACATCCCAGCCTGCTGACAGCACTAATGGATGTGGGATTGTGAGTGGGTGCGGAGATGTAAAAAAGCACCAAGAAGACTAAGACAAATGGAGTGAATGGGTAAATACGTGATAGATGGAGAACAATGTGGATAGAGGTGACGGTGTGCCCTTTGGTGGAAGTGATAAACTGGAGTCCTACAATTTGAAAAGGATTGGTTGAAACACGTTGATTTACAAAGGGACATATGCTCCTTTTTGTTGTTTCCTTCTGCATCAACCTCTGAGGTCCCTGCAGCGCAGTGAGTCCTGTAACCAGAAGTCAATACTGGTCATGGCATTGACACGCTGACCAGTGTACACAGACCCACCAAGTGGGGAGCTATAACACGGAAAAGGATCTGCATCTCCTTGTACATATGTCGCTGAAAGCAATATTGCAGAAACAGAAAGCAGTAAAGAAGATAAATGGTGTGTTGATCTTCATTTCAGGGGGATGTGAGTCCAGGAGAAAGGGTGTCTTACTGCAGCTGTACAGGCCATTGGAGACATCCCATCTCGAGTATTGTCAATATTGTGTGCAGGCTTGGTCTCCTTACCTAATAAAGGACAACCCTGACATTGAGGGAGAGCAGTGAAGGATGACCAGACTGATATCTGGGATGACGGGCTTGTTGTGGGAGCAGAGTTAGGGGTGACATGACCAATATTCCATGAGGTTTAGGAAATGAGTGGAGATCTCAGTGAGATATACAAAACTCTGCCAGGATGAGACAGATGAAAAGCAGGGATGATATTCCCCTGGCTGGGATGACTAAAACAAGGAACCACAGTATTTGGTAAGGCAGGTCACTCTGCAATGAGATGAGAATAAATGTCTGCACTCACTGACTGGGGAACATGGGAAATTGGCTTGCACCTGGAAACCAAGACACTGATTATAAATAAGGATTTAGAGACAGTAAAGGGATGATGTGAGAGCAGGAGTACGGTGTGGAAATGAAGGGCCAACCATCATTACATAGAATTGGTTCGCAAACTCAACGGACCAAACGTACTACTGCATTTCCTACTTTATAACTTCCAAAGGTTACTCACATTAACGGATATGTATAACATGTGGCGTAATTACATTGAGGAGATGTTTTTCCATGAACTAGAATGGGGGAGGCTCAATGTATTGTATGACCTACTCCTTTCCCGCTGTTTCTGTGCAGTCTGTGGGAAAGCTCGGTAAATGTTGTCACAAGCTCTCAGATGTTAAGAAGGAGGTCTCTGCAGGTTCGACAGGACTGTGTTCCCATTCCCTTTTCCAACACTGATGCTGAGGCCGGAGGTTCTGTCCGGTTTCATCATTTCAGACATTGGTGCAGTTTGATACAAGTGAGTGCCTTGATTGGTCGTTTCAGAGACCATTGAAATGTTTACCACATGTCAGGGTCTTTGGAGTCAGTTTTAGGCCAGCCCAGGAAATCATGGGAGATTCACTTCCTAAAAGTACATTGGAGAAGGAAGTTCTGTTTACAATCGATATTGTCTTCAAGGTCACTCTTACTGACCCCAGATTTTAGATCTCGATATTTTATTAATTGTCTTTAACTTCCACCAGCTGCCAGAACATTAGCCTGGTTTGGATTAGTAATCCAGTGACATTTCCACAACAGCACCATCTCCACATGGGGACCTATCAGAGACAACACGGAGCAGGGTATTTCTGTGCTGCTTGACAGCTCTGTCAAAAAGAACTCCTATCAACTTGACTGTCGTGATGGGACTGAGGGGGTGGTAAATGATCAGATGGTAATTATCCCCGTTTTAGGGAACGGGACTTAGCTGAGTAATTTTCCACATTGCCAGGGAGATGTCAGAGTTGGAGTTGGAATTAAACACCTTCCCCAGCGACATGGCTTGCTGTGCAACACAAGACTTCAATCCTATTGCAGGAATGGTGTCCTGGCCCATTGCCTGTGTCATATCGACTGTGTTCAGCTGTTTCTTCATGTCACGTGCATCGAATCACATTAGTTGATGACTGGCATCTGTGATTTTGTGGACATCATGGCGAGGGTGATGATTATCATCGACTCAACACTTCTGGCAGAAGTTGGTGCAGATAAAACATCGTTCTCTTTTACACTGATGTGCAGGTCTGTTCCATTATTTAGGATGGGGATGTTTGTGGAGCCCTCTCCTCCAGTTATTTGTTTAAGCGTCCATCACCATTTATAACTGAGTGTGGCAGGACTGCAGGGCTTCGTTCAGATCTGTTGATCAAGTCTGCTGGCATAACTGAGTTAGCATCAGGTTAAGATTCATGTGATTCTGACTCTGACATGTTCACCCACACTGGTCACTGAGCCATAGATGCTGTTGATGGTAATGACAGACTGAAGTGTTATCCTGGCAAAAAGTTACAGGTTGTGGTTGGATGCTGTTCTGCTTCTCCTGCTGCTGTGGTCTAAATCACTACATGAATACGCAGTTTGGAGCTGCAATATCTGCAATGCAATTTTGCTGTCTGTTCCCCAATTCTCACTGAGACCCATTCACCCATCAGCCCTGCACTCAGTGACCTAACCTGGTTTCTGATGTGGAAATACTTCAATTTTCAAACTCTCATTCTGCTGAGGGTCTGTCTCCCCGAGTCTTGCTTCCAAACTGACTCATTCCGCAAAAGCATTTAACTGATCTTAATTCAAATGTTTAATTTACCTGAATCTTTTTCCTTGAGAAATACCATCTTCTGTGTTTAAAGCGAATGTTTTCCCTCTGTTTCTTTCCCTGACCATGATTAAGAGCTCTGTAGTGTCAGTGATACCAGAGTTATGTAGTTTCAGAGCCAATGAATTCTATGGATTCCCAATCATCTTCACCACATTGTATATTTTCTCTTTTGATTTGATGTCTTATCACTCATGGCTGCCTTGTCCTCCCATGAGTATGTTTCATGTTCTTGGGGTGGCATTTCTTGTATTATCTTCCAAATTATCCCCAGAAACTCCTCCCATTGCTGCTCCATGCTGTTTCCTGCTCAGCTCCCCTCCAATTAACTCTGGACAGCTCCTCCCGCCTGTCTTTGTAGTTACATTGCTTAATTATAACCACATTACATCTTGAAGAGATGTAAACTAAAAGAAGGAGCTTTGAGAGATGGGACACGAAGAATAATTGTTGGAATTCTAAACCAGCTACAAAGGGAGAACGAGAGAGCGAGTACATCGATATGGAGATATGGAAAATGAGAAAACCACATTCTCGGTGAAGCAGATGAACATCCCCGAATATTTTGGCAATGCCTGTGTGCTGTGGTTCTTTATACAGTGCACGTACAACAGAGTAATATATTCAAATGCTAAGTCTGATGCCAGAATATTTATCTCTAATGATATGACACACACTAGCTTTGGAAAGAACCCAGCAGGCCAACATATTGAAATAAGTTGGGAAACCAGAATCAAGAATTCGGAGCACACATCCTGGTAAGAATGAGAAATTAGAGTTGGGAATCCCAGAAAAAGAGGGAACGTTGAGAGGATCAAATAATGTTTTAATATTTTATCAATTTTATACATCATTTGTGACTTATCTGCACACACACACATTGATTAAACAGTATATATACAATCTTTTTTCCACCATTTAAACTGCCCTGTTGTCGTGTTACGAGGATACATGAACACCAACTAGTCACCAAAAGACATGACGCACTATCACTTTGTTCCATACATACAGACAAAGAAGGGCACCCCTTTGACTGAGGCAAAGCACACACACATACTGAGACACGGAAGGACCTTCTTAGAGGAATGGTATTCTACGCAGAAGTCCATCAATAAACTCATCAATTTAGATTCTGTCTACATTCGATTGTTAAAATAACCGGAAATGACATCACCCACTTGAAGAAACATAGTCATGGTGACGAAACTTCTGAAAACATACCTTCAAGATCAGTGAGCTAACTTGCGTACATATGAATTGTTATTTTTTTTGTTTATTAGTGGAATTTAGGAGTTCTCCGTCGCTCACGTTTTGACAGATTATGATGTGAGGTGAGCTTTTCTGGGTATGTGGTTTAATTAACAGAGGGGTTTGACATTGATGTTATACAGTTTGGGGCCTTGCCATATGGCATTTGGACAAACTTGAACAGATCTGTGATACCACAGGTCCCAGCAAATTCCAACGCATTGCAATTAGTGACTTTGAGCTTCAAATAAAACCATTGGGAAAATTCGTTTAATTTTGTTACTTGTGGTTGGTTAAATGAAAAGTGAGGGAAATGGCTTTTAACATTACTGAAGAGGTTCCCAAATTTTTCAAAGAAATTTAGAAAGACAGAAGGAGGATATTTTTTAGAATTAGCAAATAGGTTGGAATTGGGTTTAACCTGGGAGAAAAGGGAAGCTGAAATCGTAATGGAGTTGGTCAAGCACTTTGATGTATCAGAGAAATAGGCAAATGCAGTAGAGTTACAATAACTTAAATTACAAATGTGGCAACTGGAGTTAGAAGATAAGTAAAGGGGCGGAAACAGAGAGACGAAAGAGAAAGAGAAGAGAAAGAAAGAGGGGAATTGAAATTCAGAAGTTGGGAATTAGGTAAGAAAGTTAAATTAACAGGATGGAGATGAAGGGAGAACGTAGGGATGTATACAACTAGGTTAGTAACTTGTCATATTTCGGTGAGAAAAATGTTAAAACCTTTTTTTTATTTCATTTGAAAAAATGACACGGCAGTGAACTTGTGTGTAATGCTAGTTCAGACTAATCTGGTGGGCACAGCTAGTGAGGTATGTGCAGCGCTGTCAGACGAGGGATCCAGACATTATCAAGATGTCAAATTGGCTATTTTGATTCGTTATGAATTGGTACTAGAAGCATATAGACAGAAATTCGGAAAAATAGAGACGGAACCAGGTCAGACTTATATTGAGTTTGAAAGAATTAACCACAGTCATTTTGATAGGTGGGTTATGGTCTTAAAAATGGATAAGACCTGTGAGGCTTGAAGGAAGATTAATCAGCTGGAGAAGTTAAAAGACTCACTTCCAGAGATAGTAAGAATTCATGTGAATGAATAGAAAGTTCAAGAAGTGAGAAGCGTGGCAGAAATGGTAGGTAAATATGCATTGTAGCATGTGATGAAATTTAGCATCTGGCAGGAATTTCATCCTTTGGTGGATAGAAATTGGGAGAAGGGAAGATCCCACATTATAAAGCGAACAGTAGCTCACAATAGTTTACCACAGGTGAAGAAAGAAGCCCAAGGGGGTTGAAAGGTGGTGAAAGGCCTTAGGTGCTCTCATTGTAAGGGAGTGGAACACATAATATTACAGTGCCGATGGTTTAAGAGGGGCACAGGGAAAAAGTTGTTATCACTGCAGTAAGATGGCACACTGTGCTGGGCGTTAAAGAAGACACTTTGGGGAAAGGTGCGGTAGAAGAGGCTAAGCCAGTGGCATTAGTGAAACTGGTAAAGGAAACCCCAAGTGCAGCCGAGGAGCTGCAGGACATTGCACAGCCTAGGCAAGGGCTGGGTATGGAGGCAGTGCCTGATCTCTCTAAACAATTCAGCTCTGTAGGTAAAGTTTACTCAGAAAGAACAGGGGGAGAAGGATAAGAAATTATAATTTTGTGAGATAAGGGATCTGCTCAGTCTCTATTAGTTGGGAAGTGAGGCACCAGAAAAGCACAACAGATCAGGCAGCGTCCGAACAGCAGGACATTCGCATATCAGGCAGAAACCCATCGTCCGGAACGTGGTGGGGGGACAAGGGGGCTGGAAGATAAATACGAGAGTAGTAGCTGAGCTGGTGGGAGGGTCACTGGGAAGGCAATAAGAAGATGTAGGTAGGAGTGATAGTGATATGTTGAAGGGGAAGGTGGAGTCGATAGGTGGAAAGGAAGATGGCATGTTAGGGCAGTTCAAGAGGGCGGTGCTAGGTTGAACGGTTGGATCTGGGAGAGGTTGGTGGAGGGGAGATTTGGAATTTGATGAAGTCAACGTTGATGCTGTTCAGGTTGAGGGTTCCAGCTGTCCTACCACCGATAGGTGTCCTATCACCTCCCTCTCCAACATATCACCATCACACCCCACCTGCATCTACCAATCGCCTTCCAAGCTCCCTTTCACCCAGCTCCACCCCCACCCACCCAATTATTTTTCAACCTCCTTCCCCCTCCCTTACGCCCCATTTTCCTGCTGAAGGACGTATGCCTGAAACGTCACTGCTTCAGCCCCTTGGATGCTGCCGACATGCTATGCTTTTCCAGCCACACACTTTTCAACTCTCAGCTCCAGCATCTGCCGCCCTCACTTTCTCTCACCCTCTAATAGTACGAGATGAAAGTTTTTTGTCACTCTTTCTGACATGATAATCAAGAGCATGATAACTTGTGAAATGGGGACAGAAATTAAGCATTCCCTTGTGTAACATCAGGTTGGAGTGCCAAATCAAGATTGGGGAAGTAACAGTGACAGTGAGTAACAGAGTGTCTGTTCTAGGAATAGAGTTTGTTCTTGGGAACGATTTAGCAGGAGGCGAGGTGGGAGAGGCACCCCTTGTGGTGGAGAAGCCAAAGGAAGATGAGGGAATTGGTGAGTTAAAAGAAAATTACCCAGGATTTTTTCCAGACGGTGTAGTAACAAGATCCCACTGTCATAAGTTACAGCAGGAAGGAAAAACGAACGAAAAAGACAAATGAGTTGATGCTCAGTGACCTGACACCCTGTTTGATGTGACGGTGCAGGAAAACCCTGAACAGGCAGAGGTGTTCCGTCCTGAAAGGCTAATGGACGTACAACAGACATATATACACACACATACACATGCACACACAGAGATAATGAATCAGAATATATTGTTAAACGTTATTAACTTAAAGATAAAATCATAAAATTAAACTGGAGACCCCGATAGGTTACTTATTGAACAAGAATAATTAAGTTCCACGCTGGCCTGACAATATTTTAATGTGTATATGATAAACAAATTGTCGGAGATAGTTGTGGACAAAGACAAATCTCTCGCATTTTTTGGAATATTTCAAGACCGGAATATGAGACTATTTCATTGGAGTCTTACCTTACCGACTTTAAACTTACAAAATGTACATACTGTGGCTCCTACAATGTGATAGCAGATGTGTTTTCATGGATTTAAAGGAAAAAGTGTAGATAAGATTTGACTTATTCCAGTGTTGTATTGATATGCAGAATTAATATGAATGATATAACTGAAATTAACACTTTGGTATTTCATAAAATTGGGATTAAGAATTAGAGGAAAACAAATGTAGCCATCTTTTCATTCTGCTAGTTCATTTTATTTTCTGAAGCGGGGAGATGTTATGAAGACAAAAACATATATGGACACTTTAAGACAGATCGGGTTTTGCTGAATAGAAATTAAAGCTTGAGATGCCAGCTGAAGGTCACACTGTTCCACATGTCACCATTAGCTGAGAAATGGATTCCTGAGTTTTGGTTGCTGTTTTGACAGCCATTCAAATGTAACCAAAGAGTTTAAATAACGCTCAGGATACCAGATGCCAACAGAATGTGAATATTATTGTTTGGACACCTGGACAGCAATCAAATTATGAGAATTATTATATCATGGGGAGCTTATAAACCCAGCATGTTGAACACTGGAGGGAGAGCTGCTGCCATCCAACAGTAGAGCAACTGCTGTAGAGCAGGAGTGCTAACTGACCATCTCAAACACTCTCTCTCAAAGACACATGTTCATGTCAAACCTACTTGCAACAAAAAAATGACCCGGGGAGATGCAGCTGAAAGAGTGAAGACAGCGGGGAAGATAGAGACTGTATGGTCTTGAGATTGTAATGTTTAATATGTGGGTTGTTGGAACAGCATATTTTAACAGAGTTCGAGTCAGATAGTAAGTAGCTAAGAAAAGAGGGACTTGTATTTGTGAATAGTTGTTGTTTAGTGTTCACTATTAAGGTTTAGAAACTAACTTGTTAATTTCTGTTTAAAAGGAGGTCTGTGTCACTCATATTTTAACAGATTACGAGGTGAGGTGAGCTTTTCTGGGTGTTTGGTTTTAATTAACAGAGTGGTTCGACTCCACCTTGAAAATGTCCATCCACGCTCACCCCATTTCCATGCAGTTGGCCCATATCCTTCCAGTCCTTTCCTACCCAAATATTTATCCAAACGCATTTGAAATGTTGTTAATTTACCCCCCTCAACTACATCTGCGAGTAGCTCATCCACGTACCAGCCTCTGTGGAAAGAAGTGGCCCCTCAGGTTCCCCTTTATTCCTTTCCTTCTAACGTTAAACTGATCCTCTCTCGTCCTCGATTCTCTACACCTTGGAAAAAGACTGAGAGCATTAATCCTATCCATACCCCTCGTGATTTTGTACAGCTCTATAACAACTCCCCCAGTCTCCTACACGCTAAAGAAAATGTCCTATCTTATCCAACCTCTCCCTATAACTCAGATCGTTGGGTCCTGGCAACATTCTTGTAAATTTCTTCTGTACTCTTTCTAATTTAATAACATCAACCACATAACAAGGTGACAAACCTGAACACAATACTTCAAGTGCGGCCTTACCAAAGTCCTGTATAACTGCAACATAAATTCCCAACTTCTATACTCAATGTCCTGCCTGATGAAGGCCAATGTGCCAAATGCCTCCTTCACTGCCCTGTCTACCTGTGACTCCACTCTCAGGGAACCGTGCACCTGAGCACCAAGGTCTCTCTGCCCCCTGCACCCCTTAAGGCCGTCCCATTCACCATGCAACTCCTGCCTTGATTTGAATTTCCAAAATGCAAGACCTCACGCTTCTATATTAAATTCCATTTCTCGGCCCATTTCCCCAACTGATTAAGGTCCTGCTGCAATTTCTGATAATATTCCTCACTGATCATGCTCCCACTTACTTTAGTGTCATCTGCAAACTTATTAATCATACCTTGTACATTCTCAACCAAATCATAGATACCAAACAGCAATGGACCAAGCCTCAAGTCTGACAAACATCTTTCCACTAAACCCACTTCTTCCTACCATCAAGCCAACTGTGTATCTAATTGGACAGTTCCCACGCATTCTACGTGTTGTAACCTTCTTGAGCAGCCTGCCATTTGGAAACTTATCAAACCTCATCAAAGCACTCTAAGAAATTTGGGAAGCATGATCTATGCTGTCTATGCTGACTGCTCCGAATCAAACCCTGTGTAAGTAAGGGGCGCAGTCAATGGCATGCTGTCCTTCATTGTAAGATGATTCGAGTACATAAGTGAAGCCATCTTCCTGCTGTTGTAGAACCTTGCTGAGAGAGCATTTGGAGCATTCTGTACAGATTTGATGTCCTTTGTAAGGAATGGTTCCCGTACCATAGACACGGATGACGGTAACATGAGGATAGAGTGAGGAAACTGAGTGTTTAACCTGTAGAGTGTGATAGACGAAAAAATGGTGATGCTGAAACATGAGGAGTGGCATCGGTCTCTTATTTCCAAAACAGAAATTCCATACTTTACCCAGGAGTTATTGGTTTGATTTATTGTCACGTGTACCTCAGTACAGGGAAACACTTTATTTATGAGCAGTGGAGGCAGATCACAGTAAACATGGCCAGACAGATCATAGGGTGGAAATAGACTTGGACAGAATAAGGCATAACGGTTACATTGAACAGGATGTGCACTAGACAAGATCAACATGAACAAGATCAGCATTATTTGAATTTAGAGAGTCCATCCATCAGTCTAACGTGACTTTCCTAATAGTTTATATGCCTTAATTAACTCTCCCCACGTTTTTGTGTAGTCGGCGTGTGAACCCGAACTGAACGTCAGGTTGCTCACAATCCCCAACAGCAGCCACAATACCTTCCATCTGAAACAGGTAGCCATTCCCATCAGCATCCACCCTACACAGAGAACACCAGGCTGGCTTCTAGGAGATGGAAGGTGCCTTCTTGTGACTTCACACAAGACATATGGCTTCCCTCCTCACCGCTAGAAAACCGCATTAATGTCCCACCTGTGTATCATGACAGACAGAGCTACGAGGAACAACGTGGAGCAGTCTGTCTGTGCAGCCTCTGCTCCACTTGTTCATCATGTTAGAGCATCAATTAGGAGACAGCGAGGACTGTTGATGCTGAAGATCAGAGTAGACAGTGGTTTGCTGGAAAAGCACAGCAGGAGAATCGACGTTTCGAGCATAAGCCGTTCATCAGGAATCAGCATCAATTACCTCATTCTGCCCCTGTGTCAGTGCATTGAGATGGGAATGGCCTCCTACTGTTCCTGTATAAGTGACTCAAGGGACTGATTGGCTTCTTCCTCGTCCGATTGGACAGGGTCAAGGGCCTGATTGTGTTACCCCTGGTTCCTGAATGACAGCTCGATGTGCTGACAAGTGTGATGATGCTGGAGCTTTAAGAAGTTATTTTGTTCTGGTTTATTTTAAGAGAGAGATTGAATGACCGTTACCAAGCTGGCTAGTTAGGACCACTTGAATAAACAACTAGTGATGCCTTGGGTTTATTTTAATGCAGATGGAATGGGTGTGGTCAGCTTTCACAGATTAGGATTTCTGGGTTTCGGTTTCTCAGTAACATCAGAAATTATTGGGGTCTCCACCGAGTTGAAAGTTTTAGTGAATGTCTCCTGGCAGCTACTCTCTATGAATTTTCTCTTGGTGCTGTTTTTAAATCCTAAATTGTAGAAATATTTGTGTCATTCAGTGTCTGAATATTCCTTTTTTCCAAGGGCTGTGTTCATGTGATTTTCCAGTATTGGAACAGTTCATGAGTATTAGTTCCTAGATCTATGGTTCTGTTAACTTGTCCAATATAATTACATTATTCTAAATTCTTCTTTCTTTGGTTTTATTTCATCTATCGTATTTAAGCAAATGCGGTTATGCTTCACACCGAGTTGTTTGTCCAGTAACATTGCATCTGGAACAGACATTTTACATTTTCTTTAAAATAAGAAAACATTAGAGTCTAGGCTACCGCCTTCAAATATTGTCGAGGGGCTCTGGTGCGGCCCATCACACTAGAATCTTTCCCTTCTTGAGTAATATGTTGGAGGCACTGAATGGGCTGTCCCTGTTCTTCTCTAATAGTGTCAATGGGTTGAACGACCTCCTCATATTCCTGTGAAACCAGTGTAAGGTGCGGAATGAACTCTTAGTTTACTGTGGCAATGTGTAGTGTCAGACAGTCCTTTATATGAATGTTACAGACTCTTTAAAAGCACAACCCTCAATGGAGTCCATGTCTTGCTGCACATGGACACGGTCCAGTTCAGGAGCTGACGGGGGCGTCAAATTATTCTGAACATTGTGGAATCCTCAGTGACCATCCCCACTTCTGATCTTATGGCGGGGAGAATGAGGGTGGGGAGACATTGATGAAGCAGCTGAAGATGTTTGTGAAGAGGAAGCTACCCTGAGGATCTCCCACAGAGGTGACCCAGGACTGAGATGATGAACATCTTCCTTTGTGCCATGTTTGACTCCAAACACTGGAGAGTTTTCTCTGATTCCCATAAAGTTCAGATTTGTTAAGCTCCTTGATGTCAACAGAAGCCTTGATATCAGGGTCAATCATTTTTACCTGACCCCTTGTATCAACCTCTTTTGTTCATATCAACAAGCCATGATATAGGAGCAGCAAGGGTTTTCTTCAAACAGGTGGTATTGAATGTCAGGGTTTCTCTTCTCAAGAGTGTTCGTGGAGCCAGATGACTGAAAGTATTTGAAGAGGAGGTAGATGGATATTGACCTGACAGAGAGTTGATGGCGATGAAGAATTGGGTATGAAAGAGGATTTGAGACCAAGAGCAGATCAGTCATGATCTGAGTGAAGGGCAAGGTTTGAGGAGTGAATGGCTTACCCCTGTGTTTGATGTTCTCACATTCTGTTATTGGAAAGTTAGTGGGTGATATTTTCATGGATGTTCTGTTATTGAATGTTGCCATCAGGGAGATAAGAGGATTTTGTGAGCCATCGCTGGGTGAGGTATGGGGGCTGTATTCAAAGTGAATTTGGGTCTACAATATGACCAAGAAATAGAGCACAAGTTTCAGAGAGAGGAAGCTCTGTACAGAGAGATGTGGGGCCTCTTTCATACCCAGCCTGGGTTTTATAAGTACACTTCTCAAATCACCTCAAACCGTGTGGGACACCTTTAAAGGGCCGAATGATCTCTTTGGTTTCTGTGCACCAGGTTATAGAAGTAAGTAGCCTCTAAATGCTCCTGCCGAACAGGTTTAATGGCCTGAATGGAACACAGGAACATGGGATTGAGGGACAGGAGTGAGTCATTAGATACATTGAACCTTCTCCACCAGGCACTAAGATTGTGGCTGATCAGGTTGTGGTCTCAGCCCTACTTTCCTGTCTGCGTCCCATTATCCATGACTCAGTGCTCTGTCAAATATTTCACTAACATAACTTTCAATCAATGTGAACATGGGGGCATGATAAACTTCCAGTGAAGAGGATTCTGATTTGGACATTACTTTCAGAATTTTTTGTCATCCCTCTTATAGAATCAGTGTCATGCAGAACAGAAACAGACCTGTCAGTCCAATCTGTTCACAACGAGCAGATATCACATCTGATCCAGTCCCATTTACCAGCATTTGGCTATTATCCCTCCTCTTTCAGATACTTTTTAAATGTGCGATTGTAACTGCCTTCACCACTTCCTCTGACAGCACTTTCGGTACACACACCACTCTCTGAGTGAAACATTTATCTTCAGGTCCCTTCTAAGTCATTCGTCCTCACCCCTTCAAACTATGCACTCCTGTTCTGGAGTCCCCTACCCTGGGGAGCAGAACATATCTGTTCAGTATATCTATGTCCCTGATGATTATATAAACCTCTATAATGTTACCCTTCAAGCTCTGACTCTCCAGGTGGAAACACCTCAAACTAATCAACCTCTCCCTAAAGCTCAAACCTCCAGACCTGGGACATCTGTATAAATCTTTTCTGCAGAAAACCGAGTTGTACGCAGTATTCTAAAGTGGCCTCACCAACATCCTGAACAGATGCAACATGCCACCACAACCCCTATACTCAATGCTCTGACTGATTAAGGCAAATGTGTAAAATGTGTTCTGTACCGCACTGTCTGCATTCGACTCCACTTTCAAGGAACAAGGTACCTGCAGCCCTCTGTCCATTTGTTTCAGAACACTCACCAGGCCCTTACCATTAAGTATACAATTTCTGCTCACAAGCCTCAAGGCTGAAAAATACCCCTCTTCCTTCAAGCCAATTGTGACTAGCTTCTTCTGTATCCCATGTGTCCGAACCTTACTGATCTACCTACCAATCGGAATGTTATGAACACCTTGCTGAGGTCCATATTGACAATATCTACCAAACTGCCTTCATCAATCTTCTGTATCAACTCTTCACAAAACTCAACCAAATTAATGAGACATGATTTCCCATGCAGAAAGCCACGTTGTCTACCCTGATCAGTCCTTGCCTTCCTAAATGTATGTAAATGCATCCCTCAGAATCCCCTCCAACAACTTACCCACCACTGACATCAGACTCACCGGTCTATAGTTCCCCAGCATTTTGGGTCACTGCTTCCTTTCTAGTCCCACTCCTTCACTGCTCATAACAAATGTTAAATGTAACCAGGTCGGTGATACGGCCGATGATATCGGTCTCAGACTGGGTCAGGGTCAGTTTTAAGAACAAGTCAGGTTAGTTTCTTTAATCTGCTCAAATAGCACGTTTATGATCCAGAGCAATGTTACTCCAGCTATGATGGAAAGAGGAATGGTAAACTGGATATTGCAAACAAAGACTCGATATTTCACGTTCTAAAAACACTGACACACACACACACACACACACACACACACACACACACACACACACACACACACACACACACACACACACACACACACACACACACACACACACACACACACACACTTTCTGCAATCTCACGTTAAAGAACCTTGTCCAAATATTTGTGTAACTAATGACAAAAGAAAAAAATTGAGAGATTGTCCAAAATGTTATTCTGCTTCTGAAGATATTGTACTCACACAGCTGCTAGCAATGGGATTTTATCCTGGGACAGTTGGAATTGGGCTGAATTCCCTTTGCATTAGGCAGTCAGGAGGTTCCAGGTCAGCACAGTGGCTCAGTAGTTCGCAGTGTTCCATCACAGCATCAGGGATATGAGTTCAATTCGAGCCTCGGGCGACTATCTGGGTGGAGTTTGCATCTTCTCCCCTTGTCTGCGTGAGCTTCTGATGGGTGCTCCCGTTTCCTCCCACAGCCCAAAGCTGTATAATTCAAGTGGATTGGTCAAATAGTCCATAGTGTTCAGCGATTTCTACTTTAGGTGCACGAGTCAGTTGTAACTGTAAGGGCATGGGAAGGTTACTCTTTGGAAGGTTGGTATGGACTTGTTGGGCCGAAGGGCTTGTTTCCACACTGCAGGGATTCTATATAAATAAGAATGGTAACGATGACAGTGGAGTTTTGTTTTAGCTCGTGCACGTTACTGTGATGAGGAATAATGAAAGAGAGAGAGTGCAATAGGCCGTTTCTTCTCGGGCAGATGACATTTTCTCCCTCTCTGAGTTGAATCACACAACAATGTCATTCTCTCCCAAAACTGGACCATGTGAGGTCTCCTTGTACATTGTCCAAACTATGTCTCCATCACATTCCCTGTTCCATGTCGGTGCATCATTGCTGCTGTCATACACAGAGCCATACGCTGAGCAGAAAATGGTCTTGGTCGATTTGAAGATATGTTTATATGTCCTTGCGTCATTAAAAAATAAAATGTTTAATGTATTCAGAATACATACAACATGGAACAGTCCAGCACAGAACAGGCCCTTCAGCCACCATGTTGTGCCGACCATTGATCCTCATGTATGCACCCTCAAATGTCTGTGACCATATGCACATCCAGCATATAAATGTCCCCAATGACCTCGCTTCCACAACTGCTGCTGGCAACGCTCTCACAACTCTCTGTGTAAAGAGCCCGCCTCTGACATCCCCTCTATACTTTCCTCCAACCAGCTTAAAACTATGACCCCTTCTGCTAGCCATTTCTGCACTGAAATAGCCTATGGCTATCAACTCTATCTATGTCTCTCATAATCTTGAATACCTCAATTAGGTCCCCTCTCCTCCTCTTTTCCTCCAATGAAAAAAGTCCGAGCTCAGTCAACCTCTCCTCATAAGATAAGCCCTCCAGTCCAGGCAGCATCCTGGTAAACCTCCTCTGAACCCTCTCCAAAGCATCCACATCTTTCCTATAATAGGGTGATGAGAACTGGACAGAGTATTCCAAGTGCGTTCGAACCAAAGTTTTATAGAGCTGCAACAAGATCTCACGACTCTTAAACTGAATCTCCCTGTTAATGAAAGACAAAAAACCATATGCTTTCTTAACAAAACTGTCCACTTGGGTGGCCATTTTAAGAGATCTATGTACCTGCACACCAAGATCTCTCTGTTCCTTCACACTGCCAAGAATCCTATCCTTAATCCTGTACTCAGCTTTCGAATTCAACCTTCCAAAATGCATCACATCGCATTTATCCAGGTTGAACTCCATCTGCCACCTCTCAGCCCATCTCTGCATCCTGTCAATGTCCCGCTGCAGCCTACAACAGCCCTCTATACTGTCAACGACATCTCGAACCGTCATGTCATTGCAAACTTGCTTACTGAATCTTCAATCCGCTCATCCAAGTCATTTAAAAAAAATTACCAAGAGTAGAGGCCCAAGGTCAGAGCCCTGAGGAACACCACTCACCACAGACTTCCGGGCAGAATATTTTCCTTCCACTACCACTCACTGTCTTCTGTTGGCCAGCCAATTCTGTATCCAGCCAGCTAACACAGATACCTGTGTTAAAATGAATTCTTTGTTTTAACAAATACAGAAATTGCTGGAAAAACTCACCACGTCTGTCAGCATCCAGATGCCTTTTACATGATGTAGTTGTACCAGCCTCCACCACTTCCCCTGGCAGCTCATTCCATACGCACACCACCCTCTGTGTGAAAAGGTGCCCCTTAGGCCTCTTCAAAACCTTTCCCCTCTCACTTTCCACCAAAGTCCTCTAGTTTTGGATGCCCCTAACCTGGGGAAAAACCTTGACTACAAACCCTATCCATGGCCGCTCTGATTTTATAAACCTTTCCTGCTGCGAAATGTGACTCCAATCAACACGAATGGCTGTACTTTCAATAATCCGGGGCCGAAATGCTGACATTCAACACCGACACCTGTTCTTTCTCCATCAAGTCACAATTCTAAAACCAGTTTCATCAGTTTGTTCAATATATTAGGAGACACTTCTGTGGGATTTACACCTAGACCTTTGTGCCCGGAGGTAGGGACACGAGCAGCACTCGGCAATACCCATAAAGCTGTAACATTATTCTCTGTGTGTGTGTTCATCAGTCTGTTATGACATGCTGAGACATACCTCTGCAGCAGGCAGGACATGAATCCACACCTTCTGGTCCAGAGCTAGGAACACTACCAAACAATTTCAGGAATTGGAATCAAACCCAGTGCCTTGGCTCAGAGACAGGGACATTACCCACTACACTACTGCACCCAGATTTTGGGTCACATTTTAAGGGGCAGCGTTCAGCTCGGTGTGGATTTATTATAATCAGGTTACCATTACTGAACTACACAAAACATTTTGTGTTGTTAAACAAGTGCAAGATCGAAATTAACTATGAACATCTTTAATCGCTATTATCTGTAGTCTGCAATATTAGGGAAAGAAATCCTGCAGGCATACTCTGCCCAATGAAGGCTCTCAAATAGATGTTTATTACTGAACACCAGGCACGGAGAAAGACCATAATTTCTGGTCCCAAAACACCGACCAGTATAACCTAAATCTCACGTATGTCTACCCTCTGCCTAAAACCATTAAATGATACCAGGTCGCAGATTACTGTCCAGCCTCTCCTCCCCACTGACTGTGTCTACAATCCCTCCCTCCTCCCTCTAACCACACAAGGCAAACCAAGCTCAGAGCCTTTGTGAAAATCAAGGCCGGACTGTGCAGGCCTCCTGGAGAGGGGTGGGCATTTTAAAATTAAACGGGTAAGGTGAGGAGGTGTTAGTATCACTCACTGGCCGAAGTGTGGAAGATGGATTTAAGTTTTGATGAATGCGAGGTATTGGATTTGGTAAATCCAACAAGAGTAGGACTTATACAATGAAACGGAGGGCCTTTGGCAGTGTTGTAGAACAGAGAACTAGGCCATCAGGTATAATTCTTTAAAAGTTGCATCTCATATAGTTAATGTGGTTAAGAAGGTGTTTAACACACTTGTCTTCAAAGGTCAGACCTTTGAGTATCGAATTTGGGACGTCATGTTGAGGTTGTACAGGACATTGGTGAGACCTCTTCTGGGATACTGTGTCCAGTCTGGACATCCTGCCCGCTCATTCCATAGGCACACCACCCTCTGGGTGAAAAAGCTGCCCTTAGGTCACTTTTAAATGTTACCCCTCTTACAACTATGTCCTCTAGTTTTGGTCTCCACTACCCTTATAAAATACATTGACTATTCACTTTGATATTATTGACCTTGATATTATTAAGCTGGAGAGGGTTCAGAAGAGATTAACCTGGATGTTGCTGGAAATGGAGGGATTGAGCTATAAGGAGAGGCTGAATAGGTTGGGACATTTTTCAATGGAGAGTATGAGATGGAGGGGTAACTTTACAGAGGTTTATAAAATAGTGAGGGGTTCAGATAAGCTGAAGGGCTGATGTCTTTTCCCTAGAGTTGGGGATTCAAAACTGAGGGATATTTTAACGTGCGAGGAAAACAGATTTACAAAAGTCAGGAAAGGTAATTATTTTAGACAGAAGCTCGCTTGTGTGTGGAATGAACTTCCAGAGCAAGTGGTGAAAGCAGAGACTGTTACAACGTTTAAAGGACATTTAGATCAGTACATGGATAAGACATCAGTTTGGATGGTGCTGTGAGCAGCTGCCCTCTCCCTCCCCCTCTCTGAATGAATCCCTGTTGGTTTTCACCCTCTACCAATGCCTGTGCAGTGGCGTGTGGAGGCCAGCAAAGGGTGGCATTGCATCACTTTCAGCACCATACAGACTGCCAGACCTGCCCCACACAGAGGCACACAGATACACACACAGCAATTGTTAGCACACGGTATAGATCCCATCTGGTAACTTAAACTAAACATAAATAAATGCTCAATTCCCCTCATAAAATGTTAAAATATGAGTGAGAGAGAACTCCCAAATTCCACTGTTTAAATAAAGACAACAATGTATTTTTTAACACAGAAAGTGAACTGAAAGACCCTCTATCTCTTAACTGCTTATAACCCGACTCCAGCTCTACAGTAATATACTGTTTCTGGGTCTGCCATCCTCTCATATCCAGGTACTTGTAAGCTCTCAGTTCAGAGCAGCATTCACCCTCGCTTAAAGGTACAGTACACAATTTCACCTTCATCCCATTATATGGGTGGTATGGTGGCACAGTGGTCAGCACTGCTGCCTCACAGCACCAGGGATCTGGGTTCAATTCCCGCATCGGGCAACTGTCTGTGTGGAGTTTGCACGTTCTCCCCGTGTCTGCGTGGGTTGCCTCTGGGTGCTCCAATTTCCTCCCACAATCCAAAAAAAAATGTGCAGGTTAGATGTCATCAAGCCTGGGGGTCACCTTTGGAGGGCGGCACGGTGGCATAGTGGTTAGCACTGCTGCCTCACAGCACCAGGGACCTGGGTTCAATTCCCGCCTCAAGTGACTGACTGTGTGGAGTTTGCACGTTCTCCCCGTGTCTGCGTGGGTTTCCTCCGCGTGCTCCGGTTTCCTCCCACAGTCCAAAGATGTGCGGGTCAGGTGAATTGGCCATGCTAAATTGTCCGTAGTGTTAGGTAAGGGGTACATGTAGGGATATGAGTGGTTGCGCTTTGGCGGGTCGGTGTGGACTTGTTGGGCCGAAGGGCCTGTTTCCACACTGTAAGTAATCTAATATCCTGTTGAATATAGATAAGTGGAAACTATCCGGATTTCTCTTGCTTTGTGGTTTGTCAATATTTCATCTACTCTGTCTCGTATATGTCAGGACTTTTGTTATTCCATTGACAGTATTCGACTCTGTCCGTGGGAATATATCAGTATTTCACTTGCTCACACTCCTGTGTATGGGGCAGGATTTCAGTTGTTTCATGGGGACTGTGACACTGTGACAATCTCAATGTTTGTAAATGGTACCAAACCTGCAAGAATTGTAAAGTCTATGGAGGACAGTGTGGAACTCTAACAGGACAGTGACATGCTGGTAGACGGGGATCAATGCAGAGCAGTGTGAGGTGATGTACTTTGGTATGAAAGGTAAAGAAAGACAGTGTAAAACAGGCTGTGCCGTTATAAAGGGGCTGCACGAACAGGTAGTGCTGGGTGTATATGAGAACAGATTGTTGAAGATATCAGGACAAGTGGGGAGAGCAGTAACTCTCACAGATTAGTTTCAGTATCTGAGCTGTTTACAGCGGGAGGTGTAGGAGGGAACCTCAGTGCTTCCTAACTGGGAGGTGGTGGTGATGATGTGTTGTGAGCCCACCCTCCTGCCCCCCCAAGACCGTGGGGATTCCATTTGTACCAACTCGGCACAGAAGGGAGATGGCATCAGGGCCACGGCTTCTTAGTTGTGCCGATGGGAAATGGAGCTGCCAGTGGGTTTAAAGTGAGAATTGCCCTTCACTGAACATTGCTCCTTACTCGGTCGGTGGGATGTGGATGTTTCAGAATCCCCACACGAGGCTTCCAGGGTCGTACCAGGGTCCTCCCCACATGGCGGGGGAGAGGGGGCGAGGGAATGGATATCGGGCACTCCACCACCCGGCTTGGCCCTTTCTGTCCTACTCCAGGCTGTATCTCCTGGAATGGGGGAAAGGGATGGAGAGAGGGAGGGTGGGAGTGAGTGGCCCTGCTGTTAGTGCCGTGGTAGGTGCGGGACATGAGGAGGGGTTCGGATGGAGTCAGTCCACAGGGTTGTATCCATGAAGTATTATTATTAGTGTGGGGGTAAAGTGAAAGGAGTGAGTGAGAGAGAGGGAGAGAGAGGGAGACAGAGAGAGAGAGAGAGTGCGGCGGGAGGTGGGGTGGGGAATGTGCTATAACAGGTACAAAGTGAGTGTGAGGGAGCAGAGAGAATACGGTGACCCTTATCCTGACAATGCGGGGAAGGTTATTGATGCTTGTCCTGTATTGCTCGACATTTCTTCAGACCGCAGATACTGCACTGAGCTGGGTGGTGAGCTCAGACCATGTTCGTTGGGTCTGGTGGTGTGGCCCCCTCTAGGACGTGAATGGCTCCCCTCTGTACTAGCCCATCCACCAGGACCGCCGTGCCCCTGTCGACAAAGCGTGGTGTAATTGCCCCTTATCTGCCATGCTGAGGGTAAACTGTACAGGGCAGCTCCTTACAGAGAAAGGTCAGCCGTGTGCCCCTTGGCCTTTTAAAGATGGCACCAGTGCCAGGGATCACAGAACATCCAGAGGCACCTTGGCGATGGTGAGTCCCTCCAGCCATGATGGGTGGGAGAATCGGGCTGGTATTGAATGAGAGGGACACCATGGGATGGGGTGGGTAGTTAATGAGGTGAATTCAATACGATAGCACCAGGAAATTAGCACAGCCTCATGCGAATGATCCCTCTGTCACCCTCAATGCACTGGGAGAAATTATTGTCAGAATCTGCCCAATGAGTATTGGACTCTGTTGAAGACAGTCCCAAAGCTATAGAACAAATATTCATCCAAAACTCTCCATCATCTGACCTCACACCAATATCCCTTTTTCCCATCTTTCCTGGGAAGACTGGCTCATGTTACAGGATGCTATCGAAGTGTCTACATTTCAGCATTCCGAAACCTGGGAACATATCCTTCTATGACACTGTCTCTCAGTCTCCCCGTCTCTGTCTCTACCCCAACCACCCCCCCACCCCCCCCCCCCCCATGTGGTGATATTTAAACTGATTCCCCCAACACCTCTCTCTGACAGTGATGTTCACACCCACAGCACTCCCTTGTCAGGGCACAATGGAGATATGGAGCTGCAAATGGGTGTGAGCTGAACATCGTGTCATTTCC
The DNA here is from genome assembly GCF_020745735.1 of Hemiscyllium ocellatum. Classification (NCBI taxonomy): domain Eukaryota; kingdom Metazoa; phylum Chordata; class Chondrichthyes; order Orectolobiformes; family Hemiscylliidae; genus Hemiscyllium; species Hemiscyllium ocellatum. The sequence continues at coordinate 41,563,696 of NC_083433.1, read as the reverse complement.
AGCATGGGCTGCAAGTTTCCCCACACTGGGTAGGATCTAACACAGTGTTACTGAGCAATGCACTGGAGCAGCGTACAAAGCTCTACATGCTGGGAGGGTAACTGCTCCTGGGTTACAGATCAATGCACTGCGGTGGGGTACACAGTCCTACATGCTGAGAGGGTAACTGCTCCTGGGTTACAGATCAGTGCACTGGGTTGGGGTACACAGTCCTACATGCTGAGAGGGTAACTGCTCCTGGGTTACAGATCAGTGCACTGGGGTGGGGTACACAGTCCTACATGCTGGGAGGGTAACTGCTCCTGGATTACAGATCAATGCACTGGGGTGGGGTACACAGTCCTACATGCTGAGAGGGTAACTGCTCCTGGGTTACAGATCAGTGCACTGGGGTGGTGTACACAGCCCTACATGCTGAGAGGGTAACTACTCCTGGGTTACAGATCAGTGCACTGGGGTGGGGTACACAGTCCTACATGCTGGGAGGGTAACTGCTCCTGTTTTACAGATCAATGCACTGGGGTGGGGTACACAGTCCTACATGCTGGGAGAGTAACTGCTCCTGGGTTACAGATGAATTCACGGGTGATCACTGCACAGGTCTCTGTGCTGGTCAGACTGTCTGGTTGAGGTTTATAGATAATACAATGACGTGGTCAGTGCAGCTCCCCGTGCTGGATGGATATGTAGCCTGTGCACAGTACATCATGGTGGTGGGATGGGTCTTGGAGAAAGGAGATGGACAGGTCAAGGGGTTACCTGACATTCTATAACTGACACTTCCCGGAACGTTCTGTCCCCGACATTGTTTGTTTGTGAACGGCCGGACGTCAGTGAATTGAACAAACGATAAGATCCCGAGGGAAGAGATACCGTTCCAGGGAGAAGGACACACTGTCCCGAAGGGCCCTCAGGCAGTTAAAGGGGTGAATACATTTTCCCTGCGTTTACATTTCTCCACGACACAGGATCGACCACAATTTAGACCAAAATACAGAAATTCCCAAACTCCATTTGTCTTCAGGAAATTGGGAGAGAATCCTTCATCACAGCAACGTTTCCACCCTCCGTATTAGGAACTGGGAAGGAGTGACCTGTGTCTGTTCTCGAGTGATCGAGTGTGTGGGAATGTTCTAGAAACCATCTGTCCGTATGGATGTGTCTCTGTGTGTTTGGGGAGGGAGGATGTATTGTGTTTTATGTCACATTTTTGTCATTAATTCAGACCTTCCCATTTGTTATTCCAGCTCCAATTATTTTAATAAATCCCTGAATACAGGGACACATTTGAAAACATCTGAGTCCCCGATCAAACGGGTCCCTTTGAGCCAGGCTGATGGATAATGGGTTTGTTTTCCTTCCTCACAGTTAACGTAGTGACCATCTACGTCCTGCTTTATAAAGATTGTGGATTGTCTCCATGTATCAGACGTTACCTGGGGACCATGGCAGCGGCGGATCTCCTGGTCATTATCCTCGACCTGATCCTGAGACACATTCCCATTGTTTATGTGGAACAGTTTTATTTCCTGTTCTACGTCCCCGTGTGTAATATCCACGCCGTCCTGCTTTATGCAGCCACTGACTGCTCTGTCTGGTTCACCGTCACTTTCACCTTTGATCGGTTTGTGGCCATTTGTTGCCCGAAGCTGAAAAGTAAATATTGCAGTGAGAAAACGGCGGCTGTGGTTCTGGGAGCAGTGACTGTGCTGAGCTGTTTAAAGAACATTTTCTGGTATTTTATGCTCACGGCTCGGTATCGGCTGATGAACCTCCCCAGGTTTTGTGATGTAACATTCGCTGTTGTATACTCCAGTGTCTGGGTCACAATCGAGTTCCTCCACCACATTCTAACCCCGGGTGTCCCGTTTCTCCTGATTCTGCTGCTCAATGTTCTCACCGTCAGACACATTTTAGTGACCAGCAGAGCCCGCAGGAGACTCTGCGCTCACACCAATGGGGACGCTAAGTCTGACACTGAAATGAGAAGCCGAAAAAAATCTATCATTTTACTGTTTGTGATCTCGGCCAATTTCATTCTGTTATGGTCAACGTTCATGCTGTATTCTATATGGTTCCGAATGTGGTATATTGGGTATGAGTCTGTGTTTCTCCATAACTTTGTGGGGGAATTGGGCTTCATGCTCCAGCTCCTCAGTTGCTGCACAAACACCGCGATTTATGCCGTGACGCAAACTAAGTTCAGGCAGCAGCTGAAGAATGTGCTGAAATATCCCTTCACCCAAATCCATCCATCCATCAAATTCCCTCATTAATCACACCATCCGGGATTTTCTCATTTCAGTTCAGTGTTTCAGCGATGGAGCAGCCTGTCGCTATGGTAACAGACTGAGGGGAGCGCTGGTTTGTCCATTCTTATCCCACAGGGGGGTTACAGGAGAGCATTTCAATGTTTCTCACAACTCAGGGGCCAGTGAGAAAAGGCAACATCCCACTGACTGTATCCATCACTTCCATTTGTAACCAATAAAAATGTTGATTAAAGTGTGCCGAGCAGCAGAGTGACCGATGTTGTTGTGTGTCTTTGTGTTGGAGAAGCTGAGCTGGAGAGAGACAGACTCAGCCCCAAGTCCTGGTCCTCAGGGAAGGGGAGGGCACCGCGCCCTGAGCTCAGGAGCTGGGGTTAACTCCCTCTGTCCTCCCCGACTCCAACCTGGCCTTCCCATTACCTCTCCCCTACTCTTTCTCCTGAATTCTCTCTCTCTCTCTCTTTCAGCACACACTCTCTTTCTCAACCCTCTCCCTCATCCCCCTCTCTCTCACACACACACCCTCCAACCCCGTTTTCTCCACCTGCCTCCACTTTCCCTCTCTCCTTCTCTCTCTCGTGCCTTTGCAGTCTCCCTCCCACAATTCCATCTCTACCCCATTTTCCCCAACTCCCACATCTCACCCCCACGCTCCACATGCAGCCTCACCCCCAAATACCCCCAGTCTCTGGGTCAGAGGGAGAAGGAAGGACCAGGGAGACAGAGTACGTCAGAGAGAGAGGAAGAGGGAGGGACAGGAAGGAGAGCGATTCAGTCAGAGAGAAACTGAGGAAGGTGGGGAGAGAGAGAGAGACACTGATTGAGGGTGGTCAAAAGTGAGAGATAGTGGAGGGAAAGTGATGGAGCGGGGGGGAGAGAGAGGGGGGCAATGGAGAGATAGGGTGAGATAGGGGAGGACAAGAGATGGGACGGAGGGAGGGGAGGGAATGTCAAGAGTGAGGGAGAGGCTGAAAGAGGGGATGAGAGAGAGAGGGAGCGCGAGAGAGAGGGAGGAAAAGGGAGATGGAGAGGGCTAGAGAGGGGAGGGAGGTAGGGGAGTTAGAGAGAGGGGAGAGGTTGAGAGAGGGGAGGATGAGACAGGGAAATGAGGGAGGGGAGGACAAGAGAGATGAGCACGAGAGGCAGAGAGAGTGAGAGAGGGGAGGGG